>NW_027491798.1:600000-861019 GCF_021521415.1 Bidens hawaiensis | reverse complement strand
AGAATAGTGTAACTATGGATATGTTCGCTGATATTAATGAACCGATTGACTGTTGATAATCCTTTTATATGGGCGGAGTTATACAGGCGAAGTTACGGATAACTTCGCCTAGGCGAAGTTAACCTCAACTTCGCCTGTTCAACAACATCGCCTATATATTTACAAAATCAAACCTTATAATTTTAACAATTTTCCAATTAAGTTATAAAACTTTCCAAGAAGAAATAAATAACATGATCAATTCTAAGTAACCAGTTAAAAAACCATAAAACTATCTAAGTACAAAAATTTAAAGTATAAGGGATCAAATTTCAGTCTCGATAGGGACTGCTACGTTTTAGAAAAGATCCGAACAGGAATCATACTAACTACGTGACTGTCACATAGATCCGTGTTTAGCTGTAGTATGACATATAGAGACAGGTTGTAAGCAGGTAATATACTTAAGATGGTTTTCATCGTTTCTGTGATACGAGTTAGGTTCAATTAATCCTTAAAATTTAAGTGGGCAACAACTCAGAAATATTGATGCCTCCTATCTATCCTCAAAGCGTATTTGGCTTTCCCCAAGTCACCCCGAATTGACTTCGACCCATAGTGTCTGATTAAACATGTAAGTACTCTTCCTCTGGTTCCCGTTCTTCTTCTTACTCAATGATTGTGAAGTCTTTATTTTATCATCACTAATATGTTTCAATAACTTCAAATGTTTTTTTTTTTTTTTTTTTTTTTTTTTTTTTTTTTGAATAAACATAGACTTCATAGTAGAAATTAACTGCAAGTCCCGTATCTGGATCACTGCAGTATCTTGAGACTCTATCTTCACGGGAATCAGAACACACATGGGCTCGTGTATGACTGGGTAATCGCTTTTCTGACTATCATTCGGAAAGATATATATGAAGACACGCAAAACTCTTAAGGAGTTTCCACGTAAAATCAAGTAAAATTAGTTTGTATCACGTCTACTTTTACGCACCATAAAAAGTTACCATGACATACAATGATTGTCCTAAAGCCTTTTAAGCCTAATAACTTCACTAGTTAAGCACACAAAGTTAGTATATCTATCATTTTCCAAGGTTGGATCAATTTTCCGTTTAACATAGCTAACGAACTTCTTACGAAGTAGCAGACTTGAAAAATAATTTCATTTCCCATTTTCTTTCAAAATTTAAACAAAAATCGCCCCGACCAAAACAAAGTCTTCAGGTAAACGGCTATCCCGAAGATCCAATGGATCAGCTGGACCGACCACATACTAGTATGTGTCCTTCTAACTAAGAATTATCGACTAATTTTAAGCGAAAGAACGAAAAACTCATCATAAACCGCCCCGGTCACTATCAGTAATCTGGTTAATGGCTATCCTCAAAATCTACAAGTAGAAAATGAGGACCAAAACATATCCGAAGACATGTCCTTCAAACTAATGTAACCGACATATTATTAAGCGATTAGTGACGTTTTTTTTTTTATATATCACAAGAAAAGCATGGTTACTCGGGATTGATCATCCCATTCAATTCAATAAGGTTTTGAAATCTGGATTTGTCAAATGCTTTAGTGTATAAATCAGCGAAATTATCAAGCGTATCCACCTTTTCAAGAATTATCTGTTTCTTCTCAGCACAATCCCGTATGAAATGATGACGTATGTCAATGTGTTTAGTTTTACTATGTTTCACGGGATTGTTAGTTACTGAGATAGCAGCTGTGTTATCAATGCAAATAGGAGTAAGTAAGAAATTCAGACCATAGTCGCGCAGCTGTTGTTGTATCCAAATAACCTGAGAGCAGCAGTTGGATGCAGCCATGTATTCTGCCTCACAGGTTGAGATTGCGACTGAAGTCTGCTTCTTGCATTGCCACGACACCAATCTGCCACCAAGAAACTGACATCCTCCAGTTGTTGACTTCCGACTCTGATTGCACCCTCCATAATCAGAGTCTGTGTAAGCGACCAGCTCCAAGTCTCCTCCTCTCAGGTACCACAATCCCAGCTTCGGCTTGCCCTTGAGATACCGCAGTATCCTCTTTACACCTTTCAAATGTGATTCTTTTGGATTTGCCTGAAAACGTGCACAAAGACAAACAGCAAACATTATATCAGGCCTAGATGCAGTTAAGTACATTAAAGAACCTATTATCGCCCGATATTGAGTTGGGCCACATGTGCATCACCGTCTACTTCAGCACCCAATTTGTGATTGACGCAGATTGGAGTATCATATGGAGAACTGTCCTCCATCTTGAAGCGCTTGAGCACATCATAAACATACTTCGTTTGATGAATGAACATCCCGTCCTTCCTCTGATCAACCTGCAATCCTAGAAAGAAAGTTAGTTCACCCATAGCACTCATTTCAAACTTTTTCTTCATGACGGCTTCAAACTCCTGACACATGGAGACTTTTGATGCAGCAAATATAATGTCGTCCACGTAGACTTGTACCAGCAGGATGTCGCTTCCATCTCTTTTGAAGAACAACGTGCTATCAATTTTTCCTCTTTCAAAACCATTCTCGAGCAAGTAATCCGATAAAGTTGCATACCAGGCACGAGGTGCCTGATGTAATCCATACAACGCCTTGCTCAACCTGTACACGTGATCTGGATAGTCTGGGTCAGGAAAACCCGGAGGTTGCTCAACATACACAACCTCATCGACTTTCCCATTCAAAAACGCACTCTTCACATCTAGCTGAAACACCTTCATGTTTTCATAAGCAGCAAACGCCAGAAACAATCTTATGGCTTCCAACCTGGCGACAAGAGCAAACACTTCGTTATAATCAATCCCCTCTTGTTGATTAAAACCTTTTACAACAAGCCTCGCCTTGTTTCTTATAATGATCCCCTTATCATCTCTCTTGCACTTGAACACCCATTTTGTGCCTATCGCATGCACATTCTTTGGTTTTTCAACCAAAGTCCAAACTTCCATCTTCTCGAATTGAGCCAACTCTTCTTGCATGGCTTCGACCAACGAGCTGTCCTTTAAAGCCATTTGATAATTTTTCGGTTCAATCTGGCTTATAAAGCAGGTATACAGGCATTCATCGATTATTCCTGTCTCCTTAATGCTTGTATAAACACAGGTATGTTCATTCAAGCTACTTCTCGTTTGTACACCTGAGGACACATCACCAATCACATTATCCAAAGGGTGATCTTTATGAATTCTCGTGGTCGGAACAGAACCGACATGTAAATTATCTTCCAAATTAGAAGAGATCTCATCAATGGTTGTTTCATGCTGAGAGTGAAAAGAATTGATAAATTCTTCTTCAGTTGAGGCAGCAGGGGTACCGATAGTGTTTGATGAGGAAGGTTGACATTTATCAATCAGCTGTCTTTGCAATAGATTTTCTTCCTCATCTAGTATCATCTTCGTCGCAGCTCTTTCTTCTTCTTCAGAAATCTCCAAATCCGGTACGTTAAACGACTTAAAAAGCTTAACATAGTCGAAAAGCTCAGCAGGTCCATTGCTAGGTTTTGGCGGTTGGTAACTTGTGATGTCAGTGTTACACACCACCTCCACCTTGCAAGTCGAAGTATTGAAGACCCGTCTGTTGGGAGTACCAACAACATAACCGACTAATATTCCTTCATCGGCTACTTCTCCAAATTTCGAATTTGTCTTCAAGATCGAACAAGGAGACCCGAATGGTTCAAGACCACTCAAGTTGGGCTTCCTTCCATGCATAAGCTCGTAACAAGTTTTACCAAGTCTGTTAGCGGTTAACACTCTATTCAGAACATAGCAGGCTGTAGCAACTGCTTCAGCCCAGAACATCACAGGAAGCTTCGAATCTGCCAGCATAGTCCTGGCTCCTTCAATTAAAGTTCGGTTCTTCCTTTCAGCCACTCCATTCTGTTGCGGAGTATACGGAGCGCTGTATTGATGTTCAATTCCTTTCTGAAGACAGAAGATCTCCATTTCAAAATTCTTGAACTCTGTCCCATTGTCACTTCTGATGAACTTAACTGTTTTACTCATGACGTTCTCAACTTTAGTAATCAAATTCTTCACCATTTGAGCCGTCTCATCTTTCGATTTCAGAAAATATACCCACGAATATCGCGAGTAGTCATCAGTGATCACCAAGCAGTAAGAAGTACCTCCTAGACTTTTTACATTCACTGGACCGAAGAGATCCATGTGAAGCAGTTCAAGAGTACTGGCAATAGAGTTGACCTTCTTGGTGAGATGGGATTTCTTGTGTTGCTTTCCCTTCTTGCATGCAATACATTTGTCTTCAAAGTTAAAACTTTTCAAGGGAACGCCCATCACAAGCCCATTTTTGACAATGTGGTTCATCTTCCGAAGATGAATGTGCCCCATCCTCCTGTGCCATAGTTTGGATTCTGATTCGCTTGCTTTCGTCATTAAACATGATTCTCCCGTGGCCATTTCAGTAGACCTCATATCCATCACATACGTATTTGTATCACGTGGAGCTGTCATCACTATCCACTCGACTGGTATCTAAAAACCAGGCTTCAACACGATCGCCTCATTCTTCGTGAAATGAACAGTATACTCCTTATCACAAATCTGCGACACGCTCAGCAGATTGTGCTTCAGCTCTTCTACAAAATTCACATTCTCAAGTGTCATCTTCCCATTGGACACCGTACCTTTTCCCGTAATTCTTCCTCCACTTTCACCTGCAAAACTAACTCTCGCTCCCTGAACAGGTTTTAAGTCGTGCAACAAGTATTTGTTGCCCGTCATGTGCCGGGAACAGCCACTATCTACAATCCAAAGACTGTGGGCAGCCCTGTTCAACTGTTCCTGCACAATAAAGCAAATGATTAGAATCTAGAGACCCAAGACCAATTGGTCTTGGATCTATACATCCCGTACTTCTGCTTTCCAAAGTTAGCATTTGGATAATTCCTGTCAGTCCTAGTAGAAAATCTCCTTGGAAATTGAGTGTGAGGCCTTCCAAACCTATGTGTATTGAAAGTATTATATCTAGCAGTTTGGTTATTAGCATTGTTAAACTGAGGTTTGTTTCTGTGAAAACCTGAATTAGTTACATTTCGAAACTTTGAAGGGTTTTCATTTTTAACAGTATTAAAATTTTCATTAATCTTATGCTCAGTTTTAATAGGCCTCACGCCTCTGAATTTAGGCGTCAGAGGACAATCTGCAACAAGATGTCCTAACTTATTACACCTAAAACAACACCTATATTCCATTTTCTTTTCAAAGGTTGTTTTGGATGTCGAGGCAGTGTTACCGGCCGTTCGTCTCACATAAGGTGGGACGTACGGGTTGAGTGGAGTACTCTTTTTAGAAGTTTTATCTTTTTCTCCACCAGTGGGTAACACTACCTTCTCTTTTGTCTTACCCGATTCGGACAACTTATCCGAATCCGATGAGACTGGACTCGTAACAGAAATATTCACACTTGAAACAGGCGAACTCATTTCGCCACTACTAACACTTGGTTCTGAACTTGTAACCTTGATTGGAGCTGTCTGAGGAACTTCAAAATCAACAGATTTCTGAACACTAGGGTTAAAAGTGTAATTGTGGTTATACGGTGGTGGAACCTCGTGATAACCAATTCCTCCTCTCTTTGTAGAGGTACCTTGATCACTAACAAGGTGATCAAGAATAGCTGAGGAATTTCTGAACTGTTCTAGTTTTCGGTTCAGTTCCACCACTTTCACCTGGTGGTCAGCAATCTGCTTTTCTCGTTCAGCAATCAGTTTAGTTTTTTCTTCTAAAACCTCATAACTTAGATCAATTACTTCAATTTTTTCAGCAAGTTTAGTTTTTAAGCTTTTAACATCTTTTTCACATGCTTTTATTTTAACTTTGTAACTGTTTTCTCTTGCTTTCGTAAAGTGATGATCTTCTTTAAGAGTTTTAAATTCAGCATCTAAACGAACATACTGATCAGTTATGGTAGCAAGTTGCTCAGACAAATTCTCACATTTAGTACAAATAGATTTAGAACTTACCTCGGAGATTTGATCATTGTTATCTGCCATGAAAGCTTTTTTCTTACCAGTAGCTTTCTCTTCTCCGGTAGTCTTCTCACGTTCTTCATTCTCAACCTTAGCCATATTTGCCTGTTCACTAGTTTCATTTAAATGCAGGTTCTAGTTGTATTCACCTGCTTCTCTAGACAGCATGGCATTGGCTTCTTTAGTACTCCCAGTGTGCTGTGGAGACCGGCCCTGACCACGTTCAACTCGCTCGTTTCTGCAATCTTTGGCAAAGTGCCCGTTTTGTTGACAGTTATAGCACCTCACCTTGGACTTGTCGAACCCTGGCCTGCCACCAACAAACTTTCTCCCCGTCTTTCTCATGAACTTCTTCACTCTCCTCACTATCATGGCCATCTGCCATTGTAAATCCATTTCCTCCAGATCATCAGCATCGATCTGGTCGTAGTCTTCATCTAGCATCGCTGGATCAACCACCTTTCCTTGAATATAGTTTTCATATGAAGCAATAAATGAAGCATAGAGGCCAAACTGCTCTTCAGCAGATTTGATGCTCATTGGCATCTTAGAGTAATTATTGCTTGAGGAACTAGAAGATCCACTATTCTGGCTTGCTGTCTGTTGAGTACCACTTGATCCACCCGCAACAAAGCAAACATCCCCATTCGAGTTTACTGACACATGCCCCTCCTGTGAAGAATTGGCACCCGACTCACCCTTCGAGTAGTAGGCGGCAGAATCAGTCTTTGAACTTGTATTGGAGTTTACTTTAGCACCGTACATGCCTAGATCTTGAACCTGATCCATAGATGTTTCTTTTCTTACCATATTAAGCTCAAAAGTTCTGAGCTTGTTAACAGCGGTTTCAAGATCATAAGTAGAGAAGTCCTTGTCTTCCCTCATCAGTACAGTATACATCTCCCATTTTGGTGGGAGAGCATCGAGAAGTTTTTCCACAATCTCTTCTTCTCGGTAGGAAATGGAGTAGTTACTCAATTCAGTCATTAGATGATAATATCGAGTGATAATATCATCAAGAGATTCGTTCTTTAAGTACTTAAAGACTGAAAATTGAGTTTTAAGCAGCTTTATCTTTGAGGCCCGAATGCCTACATTTCCTTTGAATCTGCTCTCAAGAGCTTCCCAAAGCTCTCTAGCTGATGTATACTTTCTGAATGTATGGAGGATCTCCTGTGGAAGAGCCATTGTGATTGCAGCATGAGCCTTGCTTTCGGCTTCATACATCTTCTTCTCCTCTTCTTCCATTTTACTGTATTTCTTGATTTGGTCTCGACCCTCATACTCTATGATCGGTGGAATATATCCATCTTGGATGCATACCCACATTTTCGCATCCTGGTACTTAACATACTGTATGAACCGATCCTTCCACGCGACCAAATCGGTTCCCTTTAGCAACCTTGGGGCCTTTGTAGCTAACCCCGCTTCAACTTCCATCTTGACAAGCTCCGAAATGTTGATCGACGACATCCTTCTTGAAGACTAAGAAACCCGAAAAATTCTGAAAAGGGCGAAGTTAAAAAATTTCTTCGAAACAGTACTATAGGCGAAGTTAAGGATAACTTCGCTTAAGTAATAACTTCGCTGGATTCTTCTTAAATTCGCGTGACTGGGCGAAGTTGAGAATAACTTCGCTTAGGCTAAGCGAACTTAGAAAGTAAGCGAACTTGAAGAGAACTTCGCTGAGCTAGGCGAACTTGATGAGAACTTCGCTGAGTTAGGCGAAGTTGAGGAGGTAGGCGAAGTTGTGAATAACTTCGCTTCTCCTTATATCTTCGCTGAAACCCTACGAATCCTGACGGCAACTTCGCCTGATGAACAGCAACTTCGCCTGACGAACTGAAACTTTCTGCAGATCTGAAAATCGAATTTTAACGACGATTTTGACGGTTTGAAGGCTTGAACACACTGGTAGGAGGCTAGAATGAGCAAAAACACCACAAACTCGTCCCGGTAATACCCGAAATGGAACGAATTCTACACCCGCGTGAATATCCCGAACCACACAATCGAGCAAATGCTCTGATACCAATTGTAGGTTCCCTGGACGGATCACACGAGATATCCCGATATACACAGGTGCGGAATCCCTGTGTAGATCGTTACGGACGTAGAATATTAGCTCACGAACACACGTACACACAATACGAACAACCACACGTTATATTGATAACTCGAACCGTGTTACTTACAGACTCACGTCAATAGACTTACTGAATTACACGACTCGATCAACTAAACTCTCTAACAACTCTCACGTAAATTGTAAACAGTAAACAATATAAATACACGACAACTTCGCCTCAGGCGAAGTTGTCCTTAACTTCGCTCGTTCAACAAGTTCGCCTAGGCGAACTTGTCAACAACTTCGCTTGGTTAACAAGTTCGCCTAAGCGAACTTGTCAACAACTTCGCTTCTAAACAAACAATTACATAAACAATATTACAGACTCAATTACAGACATTAGACATATGAACTACTGACATCTATGCACCAACAAGGGTCAAGTACTAGCGGATTTCGTCACAGAAGTTCCGCAGAGCAAAGAAAAAAGTGCTTGATCGAACAACAAACTCCAATACCTCTTGAACGAGACCATATTTGGTTACTGTTCACGGACGGAGCCTCAAGTGGTGAAGGGTCAGGCGCATGACTAAGGTTGGTTAATCCCGAGGGTCATGAATTCACATATGCCATAAAATTGGACTTTAAAAGTACCAATAATGAGGCAGAATACGAAGCCTTTCTAGCGGGCTTACGGATAGCCAAGAAACTTGGGATTAAACACTTAGAAGCTCGGGTAGACTCAATGTTGATTGCTGGACAGATCAATGGGACATGCGAGGCAAAAATCGATGTGATGGCATCATACTTAGCGCAAGCAAAAGACTAGATTCTTCAATTCTCCTCTTGTGAAGTCATTCACATCAAACGAAGTGAAAACAAGTCGGAGAATGCTCTTAGCAAGTTAGCTTTAACAAATTTTGAATATTTTGCAAAAGATATCCGCATCGAAGTACTTGGTCATCTTTCTGTCCCGTAGCATCAAGTGTTGGTCATACAAACAGGCGTGGAATCCTGGATGACACCGATTGTGGCATACTTAACATCAGGGGCACTCCCGGAAGAAAAAGCCGCGGCCCAAAAAATCAGACATAAAGCCCTAAATTAACAGGTACAAGATGGCGTGTTATACCGCAGATCCTTCCTTGGTCCACTGTTGATGTGCGTAGACGCTGAGGACGCGATCTAGTTGATAAGGGAAATCCATGAGGGTATCTGTGGTCTTCATGCGGGACCAAGAATAGTTGTAGCCATACTCAAGAATGCGGTGTACTATTGGCCAGGGATGCACATGGACGCAGTGCAAGAAATCAAAAAGTGTGATTCATGCTAGCGCCATGCCCCCAATACCCTAAGACCAAAAAATGAGTTAGTGCCAGTAACATCCGCGTGGCCGTTCCAAAAATGGGTGATTGATATCATGGGTCCATTCCCAGAATGGGTAGAGGCTAAACCGGTGGCTTCCATTACCGCGTCCAGCGTCAAAAATTTCTTGTGGGAGTTCATCATTTGCCGCTTTGGCCTCCCGCAAGAATTAGTTAGCGACAATAGAACCCAATTTGCGGATAGTGGGCTACAAGCGTGGCTGAAAGAACTTCAAATCTCTCAAGTATTTACATCTAAAGCCCACCCGCAGGCCAATGGTCAGGTAGAAAGAGCTAATATATCCATTAAAGATGGAATCAAAGCACGACTGGGAACTAAGCGAACTGGGTGGGTGGATGAATTCCCCCATGTACTCTAGGCTTTCCGTACTCAGAAGAAGTCAAGTAACTCAGAGACGTCGTTTAGTTTGACTTATGGTACTGAAGCCATGATCCCATCCAAGATTGGAGTTCCATCCGCAAGAATAATGGCGAACAATGATAATAAAAAAGAACTGAGGATGAATTTAGACGTCCTTGACGAAAGGATAAAATTGGCCCTAATCCGCTAGCATAATTATAAACATCAGTTGCAAAAATATTACGACTCAATGGTTCAGACAATGCAACTTTGATGTGGGAGACTTTGTCTTCCGCAGAAACGAGGCATCCGGTCAAGAACCTCCGGGAAAGTTAGCCCCAATGTGGGAAGGTCCTTACAAGGTGAAAGAAGTACTGTCGAAAGGAGCCTACAAGCTAGAAAAATTAGATGGAACAGAAATCCCTAGAACATGGAACATTGCTCAGTTAAAGAGATGTTACATATGAACAAGACTTTCATTACTTATATTTTATTTTTTCTTGGCATACGTGCCCTGATAGCTAGTAAAAATGGCATCTTGTGTCATTACATGTATTATAGTTAGGCCTGCGTGCCACTTTTATCAAAGAAATAGATTAAATCTATATGTAAGTCTTGTGTCCTTAAACAAAAATTCATGGTAGCATGCCAAAAGGGGCCCGCGTGTCCTTAAAATAAAATTCCTGGCCTGCGTGTCTGAAGGGACCCGCGTGTCCTTAAAATAAATTTCAGGTAATCCTTTATTGATAACTAAGAAGATCCTAAGGATCTAACACTTATATTATGTATAAGACAAAGTGTAAAGGATAAAACTTCTTATATTACTATCAAAAGAGGATTACAAATCAAGGATGGTTATACATGACCAAATACATACGCCTGTATGGCTATAATCAAACTTCAAAGGTGGGTCCTCACCATCACCATCCACATCTGTTAACCGGATCCTCATTATTTTCTTCACGGCCGATAGCAAAATATGCCTTCAACTGGTCGACCCCGTCATCTTGCTCGGCAAGTTCTGCCATTGCTTCCTCAACGAGGAAGGAAAGTTTGTGAAAAGCTTCTGTCTTTTCAGTGTAGAGCTTCGCGGTATCTTGGCCGTGTAGTTCAGATTCTTCAAGAGGACGCTTTTCTTCTGCAAATTCAAACCTTCGTGAAAACCGGTTTGGCGACCAGCTTGAGACGATGCAAGAAGCAACTCTGCAACGCAGTCCCCAAGTTCAGCACAGTCTCAAATGTGCTCAATAACCTTTGAACAAGAAATATAAAAAGATAATTCGAATGAATATTTCTGATGAAAAGTGTCAGGAGACGAAAGATGTTACATGAACCATTTTTTATTTGCATGAGCCCGGATAAGAGCCATCTTGTGTTCAACACAATCCAAGGCTTGTTTCCTGTTGTTCTCGGCAGGCTTGGCAATACAGTCATCTTTAGCAGATGCCTCAGCTTTCAAAGACTTTATCTCTTCCAAATGGGAAGAGATAAGATCATTCTGGTCATCCACTTGCTTCTGCAAGGCTTCCTTAGCTTCCTCAGCCCGCATCAGCTCATCCTCTTTAACACGGGTCTGTTCATGGGAAGCTTCTAAGATAGCATTCTAGTGTTTGCAAGATTCCTCCCATCCCTTTGCAGTAGCATCTTGGTGGGCTTTCTCTGCCTCTAGCGCCTTCTTAGCATCTAATAATTGCCATTTAGCAGTGTTGGCAGCTAGGTGATACTCTTCAGCTTTCTTTTTCGCTGTCGTAGCGGCAGTCTCTAACTCATCCCACATGTCACTCATGGCTAACTAGTCTCGAAAATTTCTTGACTGGTAGAAACTGCATTATCCATGATGTAGGAGAAAGAGTTCGCTAACTCATAACGAGGACGCCCACGCTGGCGTTGCCTCTCAGCAGGTGGAATTCCTTGTTGAAGGCATTCATGACAAACATCATTATCGGTAAAAAGAGAGCCTTGGAGCACATACCAATGCAGGTGGTGAATTAGAGGATCCTCATGAGGATTTGCTTGACCATAATACCACGTATGCCCTTTATCTTCATGAAACTAAGATGATGACGCCTGAGGACCAGTTGAAAAAATCTGGTGACCACCTCGTTCCTCATGATGCTTGGGAGAAGCGGGTGGTGAAGTGATTAAAGGTTCCTTATCAACATTTGAAGTATCATCAAGCATATCCTTTCTTGCAGGAGCATCCTTTGTAAGGATTGTCTCCTTTACTCCAGCTGACGGTGTGGACTTTGGTAGAGAGTTCGGCGGAGGCTCAAACACAGTTTTCAGTGGTAACGAGGGTGTAGAAGCAGAAGGAGATGTCTTTCCAGGGTCCGATGGATCTTTGAGATGTTCTTTGGTGGAATATGCAAAATACAACCCATTAGACGACGTGCCCACTACAACATATAATAACCAAATATTTGACTTAGAAAATGTTACCTGGGATAGTCTTGGGGTGGCAACGAGATTGATGCGATCCCCAAGCCGCAACTTCTTAGATTTTTAGGAGCGGGAGGTTTGGACAGGCGTGACTTACCCTTCCCAGCTGAGTTTGGGGCATCAACATCAGTAACATCTTGATCAGAGACGGGTTGTTCATCCTCACCTATTATAGCCTCGGAGGCGATTTTTGTCTCGTCCGCCGTCTTGCTGGAAGAAGGATGTCGTTTCCTCTTCTGACTTAGACCTGCAATGGCACGCATGATACTCTCAGCATCAGTAGTATCAACGGACGACTCTTCTTATTCACAGGGTGATGGCTCGTCACTAGAGGTTAGAAGCACGATCACCCTGCTAGAAGTGAGCGATGATAAAAGGAGAGAATTCAAAACTCCCTCACCTTTTGCAAACATAGACTCGGACACCACAGGTTCCGGGCGTAAAGCACTTGAAAACAAAAAATTATCGCGGGTGCGATCAAGAAAAGGTAATGCTTTAGGATCTCGTGGCCGGCGTGCCATAAGCCCCGACACGCGATCCAGCAACACACACAAGATCGATCCCTCACCTGTACAATTAAATAGTTAACACAAAAATAGAATACACGATGAATAAAAGACAAACGTACTCTCATCAGCCTTCTGGTAGAATGGTTCCTCATCCGGGAACGGCCAAAAGCGGCTCATTCCAGCACGCACTAAAGCCCCCTCGTTGATGGCGTGCATGGGAGTTGGCGTGCGGGTCATAGTGATAAACCACGGTAGATCCGCATGAGCAGCAGTGTGAATCTCCGGCATCTTCTCACTTAAAGAACGACGAGCCATCAGAATTGGAACGAAGGCTTCACGAATCCAAAAAATTTAGTTCGCCATTCATATGCACTACGCGGAGGCTCGGTTCCAATAACACCCTTGCCGGTGGTCGACCAATTGAACCATCCACCGCGACTGCTCATCTTGTAGAAGAAGGCAAATTTATCAACAGTTGGTACCAAGTTGTTGGCACGACAACAGAACTCGAAATAAATCTCATCAATCCGAAGGGATGCATCTGTGATAAATGAACCCCGTAGTTCATCAAGATGTTTCCAAGAAACTTTGTTATGGGAAATCGAAGATTCCCATATGTAAAGTCCTCATCATATAAAGCCATCATCCCCTTTGAAGGTTTGTTATCGGTTTAACCTGACTCGGGAACTCTGGTTCCCACTATGGAGCCAACCTGTACACGTTCACGATGTCTTCGTAGTCTCTCTCTCTTTCCAACTAATTAAAATCTGTCTATTGAAGAACTTGCCTTTTTCTCGCCGGCCATTATTTCGGTGGTAAAAGTAGATAGCGAGCTATAGTGGAAGATTTAAGAATGCAGATTTGTTTGGAAGGAGAGAAGATGAGGTGAAAGTGATAAGAAATTAAAGTTATGAATAACTAATCCTATTTATACTGATCGCAATAAATGTGATGGAAGGTTGACAGTGGAGAGAGGAAAAGAGAGGTCCAACAGGATTTCGCCACGTCACGCGGGAAATTCGAAAAAGTGAAAATGTGAACTATCGGGTACAGTGACAGCCGACATTAACGTCACGTCGTCTGTCCAAGCGCCTGCAAGTTTTCATATTCCCCCTTTTTTCCATGGTTATCCACACCAACACACAAAATATCTCCACCAAACGCAAACACTCTAGAAACCCTAAAAATATAAATCTTAAGTCCAAAATTTCACCCGCATAAAACACCACGCGGAAGAAACAATATACTGTGGAGACTTATAGAGGTAGGGTATCAAAAAGGCCAAAACTCTCATAAACACTGCCCGCGGGTGAAAGAGGACTTCATCAGAAGTCACTTGCGGACATAATTAATCACCCGCGTAAATAAAGTCAGTGGAAGAACAATAGTAAAACAAGAGACTATCTGCGGGAGGATCCAGATGTCCTTATAAGTCATCCGCGGGATACTATCCTCACCCGCAAAGATGACCAGAAGGCGACGTCAACATCAGATGGACAGCTGTAATTAACCGACTTCTTTCTAGAAGATTTACCAAGATCCTTTCTTGGAGAGCACTAGACGCGACAGCCAATAAGAAGAGGACTGCTGGCCAAGTTGTTATAACCACGCACATGGCCAGAATAGCTCGTCCTATTATATGAAGACACGTGTCCAGGTTGTTACAACCATCCACATGGCTAAAATAACTCAGCTTATCGTATGCGGACACGTGTCCAGGTTGTTATAAGAGCATCTTTGATAAATGGACAGCTGGACCAACCACATTCCCTTACCCTTAGGCTATAAATACCCTTCATCATCTCCATGAGATATTCATTCACTCCCTACTATCTACTAAAAATACTTAAGTACTTTATCTTCATCGGAACTGTACTTATTCTCACGTCGGAGGGTGGTTACGGGAAGACCCCCCACTTGTCCTTCCTGTAACGAGCTCACAGTGGTTGTTTTACAGGTTTCCCGTCATTGGACTTGGGAGTTTGGACTCGTATCGTTAGTTTGGTAATTAATTGACCCGTACCCTGTGGACTCATTGGATCTAGGCACTTCGGGGATTAGATCCATGTTTCTTCACCAATTAAAGATTTAAATTTCATGTTCAACAATAATATTTACTTACAAACTTTTCTATTAAGCAATTTAGTTTATAGATCAAACTAGCTATTTTTTATAAGAGTTAAGTGCGATTTTAGTACCTGTGGTTTATCCAATTACGCAAATTTAGTACCGATAGTGAATTTATTGCAAATGGCTACCTCACTATTCTAAAACTTGCAATTTTAGTACTTTTTATAACACCGTCTGTTTTATCCGTTAAGTCAGGGGTACTTTGGTAATTTTTTTTCCTTTTTAACTTTTCTCTCCTTGTCTTCTACTACATATTCTTCCTACTACCTATTCCCTCACCACCACCTCCTCTCTCTTTCCTCTCTTTTGCTCTCACAATTTCCGGCGAGATACCACCATATCTTCATTTAAATCCACAACCAACCCCTTCTGAAAACCTACTACTGGAATCCTCACCATCACCATATCTCCGGTTAAATCAACAACTACCACTGCCGTAAAACCAACCACCAGAACCCGCACCCGCTTCTTCTCTTGCAATTCATCCACCACCACATCATCTACCACCGTCCAACCTCCCACAACCGTCACCGAATCAACCACCACAGTCACCTGCGGCCAATCAATGCCACCACATTCTCATATAACCATGAAACAACCACCACAGCCTAGAAAACATCGCAAACGCAATTATCATAGTCGCTGCCACTAACCCTAACACCACCCACCCAGACCGGCCACCACCACCCATCGAGAACTGTGAATGGAGTGTGATTTATGTGGAATTTAAGGATGTGAGGATTTTTTTTAGGATTCTGAAACAATTTTACGGTTTGTAGAATGTTTGTGGTTTGGATTTTTTGGGATTTATTAGTGTTTGCTTGGTAGATGATTGGCAGAGAAAAGAGAACATGGAAAAAAGAAAAAAAAGAATCAAATAATAAAATTACCAAAGTACCCCTGACTTAACAGATAAAATAAGCTGTGTTAAAAAAGTACTAAAATTGCAAGTTTAAAATAGTGAGGTAACCATTTGCAACAAATTCAATATCGGAACTAAAGTTGCGTAATTAGACAAACCACAGGTACTAAAATTGCACTTAACTCTTTTTATAATTATACTGTTTATGTTGCCCAGTGAAACCTATATATAAGTAGTTGTTACATTAGTTTCTCGTGGAAGAACTTGTTACATTACATCTTGTATCGAATTCATCCCAAACTGATATTTTATACTGTCTATGTTTGACAAGATGTTGGTTAGAGTGACATCTTTTTGTGAAAAAAACATGATTAAGATGTTAGATATGACGGAAAGTGATGGTTATCAACGAAACCGAAAGAATATCATTACTAATTGTCATCATTTTGAGTTTTAATATTTTAATACCGTTTTAGATATGCTAATTCAAGAACTCGGAAATAGATTTAGTGAGCTCTCAACTAGTTTGATAGAAAATATGTCCGATTTAAATCCTCGTGATTCGTATTCTAAGTTTGACGTATTGAAGATAGTGACATTTTCTAATATGTATCCAAATGACTTTAGTATGAAGAAATAGGGTCTGTTTCGGGTGATCTTTCGACCTTTTATCACACTTTAAATGAAGATGATAAATTTGAAAAACTGGGTGGAAAGTGTGACTTTGCTCGTGTAATTGTGAAAACCAGAATACACACCACTTTTCCTTTGGTTTATCGTATATTGAAGCTAGCGTTGGTTTTACCGGCTGCAACCGCAACCGTTGAAAGATGTTTTTCTAAAATGAAGCTTATCAATATATATTTGCATAATCGAATGGGTGATGATTATTTGGACAATACTTTTATTTGTGTTGTCGAAAGATAAACTCTTGATAAAGTAAAAGAAGAGGATGTAATAGCTCGATCTCAAGCTTTCAAAAACCGAATGGGAGAAATATGCAGCCCATGTGTTTAAATTTATTTATCATCGTGTTTCTATCTTTATTTTGTTCACATTGTATGAAATACGGTTAAAAAAATTTTTAAAAGTTACCTTGACATTTGGTTCTAGATCCGCCACTGACACACAATGTTGTTTTAAATACATAGGGATATATTAAGCTCTAAATTCATACCATGAAACCAACGGAAGGGTAACTTAGACAAGAATATGAAAGGAAACTGAAATTGCGGACAACCATTTTGAATTTAAAAAAAGTACTCTACTATGGAGACGACATGTATTAAAAGGAGATTAACGGAATAGTATAGGAAAAAGAATAGGGATTTGCATATAGAGTTCCTAGGACCTTTTACATGCTTACGATGGTGTGCTTGATTTAGGATAGTCATGAGGGCATATGGGATATCGAAATATATAAAGACAATTAGAGATATATATAACGTGGCTAAGGGGGTGTTTGGTGAGTTTTTCAAACTTGTTTATTTGCTTATTTGATTTTTGAAAAATAAAAACACTTTTAAAAAACTTTATTTTAAAGCTTTTGTAGGAGTTTTTCCAAACATCTTTTGCTTTTCAAAAATCAAATAAGCAAAATTTATAAGCTAACCCAAACACCCCCCCTAAAAAGAGTTTCCGAGCGCTAGTGAGGGTTGCATACTTTTCTCTGCGAAGATGGGCCGTCGCCTTGGATCGTCGCTGGATCCATTTCTTTTTCTTTTATTTTTTTTCCTTTTTTGTGGTAGCCTTGGATGTGACGAATTCGATACAAGAGGAAGTCACCTATTGCATTATTTTTTATAATTATATGGTGTTAGTTATATAGGTAAAACGAGGTTGAATAAGATATAGGAATAGAGAGTAGAAGCACGAAGGTTTAAATATAAGTCGCTCAAAAAACAAAATACCTATGCTATAACTTTAGTGATGAAAACAAATTGGAAGTAAAGTTGTACCACAGACGGCCAAGTTCAAGTATTTAAGATCATTTGTTAAGACTGAGACTAAAAGAAACAAAGATAATGATGTAGTCATCGCTTCCAAGAAGGTTGGTGTGAGTGGATACCAAAAAAAGGTGAATTGAGTGACAAGAAATTCCAAATAAGAATAAAGAGGGAAATTTTATTTGGTTGTAGTTTGATTAAGTATGTTAAACTAAGGGGGTGTTTGGGATTCCTTATTTTGCCTCCTTATAACTTATTTAACTCATAAATTATAAGTTACAAAGTAATAACTTATGACTTATACACTCACATAACATAACTTTCCCAAACACCTTATAACTTATAACCTATAAGGAGATAAAATAATGAATCCCAAACACCCCCTAAACTGATTGTTGAGACACCAATAAGACATAAGCGAGAAAGCTAGAGCTAGTGGAGATGGGATGCTGAGATAGATTTGTTTGCATGTAAAGATGGACTAAATATGAAATGAACGGCTGCATGTATCTCAGATATGATAAGGCGTGAGAGAGAGAGAGAGAGAGAGATAATTTGAGCATGTGAAAAGGAGATCAATGATAGCACTAGTAAGAACCATTGAAATCTTATTATGAAGGAGATGCAAAGGCAGACTAACACTGTGTTCCCGAGTCTCATTAAACGAGGGGCGGGGAAGGAAGGAGAAATATGATAGAAAAGAAAGCTAGAGAAAGGAAAACGTGTGATTTTATTTCGTTTTCTTGAGTTTAATGAAAATGAAAGGGAAAGAAAAGAAATTAAACATGTTAGGTGTTCCCGAGTTAAAAGGAAAGGAAAAGAAAGATACAATTTCCCTATTATACTCTTTAAGTAAATTATTACATGGATTTAGATATAAGGGTAATTTAAGAGTTGATAAAAGTTATAATTAGACACAAATATTTTCTCTCCTAATCTCTCTAATTTGGGATGATGATAATATGATCAAATTTTCTTGCATTTTCTCTCATTTCCCCTCCCCTCCCTTTCTTACAAAATCTTTGAAACATGAGTTTTTCTTATTTTCCTTTTTTTTACTTCCTCTTCCCTTATTAAATAAGACTCGGAAACACAATGTAAAATCGACATGAAATGAACATATTAGATAGAATTTCTTATTACTATATCTTTGAATGGTTTGACTTATAGTTTGATTAAAGTTCGTCGTAAACAAACCAAAAACCCAGAGTTTTTTCCCAAATGAGTGTTGATGGAAGAGTTATTTACCAATATGGTGTTGATTAAAAACTATTTACCAAAAGAGTGTTTAAACAATTTTTATTTCTCACTCCTAATCTTATTGGATAACTTATAGACTTTAATACCATACCATTAAACTTATTTCATATAATTTTTAATCTTATAGGTTAGTAATTACATTTTAATACCAGTAAACCTATTTTTTTTATAATTGACCAACCAAATGTATTCTTTATATGAATAACAAAAATTAGTGTACGGTTAAATGAATTATATGTTTTTTTATACTTTGGCAATGAAATCCATTCAATAACATTTGTGCATCTGAAAAAGTAAATTAATTCATTGTCAAACTGAATAAACTTTTAAGCATAAAAAAATACTCGCGTAATAGATTTCCTAGCAAAACATAAAAGATTTTTTTTTTTCAAAAGCGTTCCCTAATTTTTTAACTAAAAATGGTATTAATTTTTTTTACTCATTTTCTTTCACTCATTTTCTTTTTGTAAGTTTTTTTTATCAAGATGCAAAGTTCATATCTTATTCACACACATATGCAAAGTGAAGAAAAAGGTGACCGGTGCCAATTTCGTAATTACATTACGCTACAATATATTTTTCAACTCGAGTAATTTTATTACGCTAGTTCAATCTGTTGAATTCTGTATTTTATAAATAAACTTGTGTTTTTAATATTTCTCTCCAATATTACATATAACAATTAAATAAACTTATAGTTTTAATAAATCTCTCTATAGAATTCTATAAATTTCCAAATAAGAGGTTTTTCAATATATTACAGTTTTATTTATTACCATAATTATATAGTCTATTCAGGGCCGTCTTTGAGGCATGGCATGGTAGTCGACGGCCACTGAAACCCCGCTAGGCCCGAATTTTTTTTTTAAATAAATTTATATGTATTTTTATCAAAAACATGTGTATAATCAATGTTTCAATACAATTACATAACCACTAGCTTGGTCTAATGGTAAAGGGGTATGACATCTAACAAAAAGATTGTGGGTTCTTGTCTTATTTGAGACAATTTTAAGCTCATTTTAATACAAAAACTTTTTACACAACTTAAATCATAATCAAATAAGCTCATTTATAGTTAAATTGTTTAAACCAAACAAAATGCTTCTTTTACTTAAGGCCTAAAAACAAGTTCGTCTTCGACCCAAAAAAATTTTCGTTATTTCGGAGCCGACCCTGAGTCTGTTTGTATATCATAGGCAATATATAAAAGTTAAATAGTAAGAGTAAACTTAAACATAATGAATTGCATCTTGAATTCTTGATTATGCTTATAATAAAAAAAAGGTTTAATCAACTTTCGCTTGACGTTTTTGAAAAACAAAATCATTTTTTTATGTTTTGCTAGAAAATCTATTGTGTAAGTATTTTTTTTTCTTGCCTAAAATATTTATATAGCTACATAATGAACTTTTTACCCTTTCAGATGTTTAAATATTTAATGCTTAATAATATTTGAATTTTTCAAATGCATAAATATTTTTGTGTTTAAAAGATATTTTTTAATGGATTACTAAGAAGGTTTTGGCTTTTCAGATGTATAAATTATGCATTTGATTCATTTTACATGTATACGGATTTTATTATTAATGCGAAAATTACGTTTGTTTTGACTAATTATAAAATATAGGTTTAATGGTATTAAAATTTAAAATATAAGTTATATAATAAGATTAGGAGGGAGAAATAAAAATTTGTCCAAAAACTCTATTTTGGTAAATATTTTTGGGGTCAAGTTATTCTACAAAGGGAAATAAAAATGAGAAGGATGAGAAACCATAATTAATTGACATGTATCATGTATGAACCAAAGAAAAAAATGTATAAAAGTAATATTACACATTTTCTATCTCCACATGCAAGTCACATGTTAATTCCCCCATCATTTTTAAACGTCTATAACTTTTTCATATGATATTTTTTAAAAAAATAAAATTCACCATAATAACAAGCGTTTTTTACCTTTAATATGAGTATAATTTTGTTATATAAGAATAAAAAATAATTTACGTCATTGTGTCTTTTTGCTTACCATTGTGTCTTTTTGCTTACCATTTTGTCTTTTTTCGTCATTGTGTCTATCTGTTTATTATTGTGTTTTTTCGCCATTGTGTCTTTCAACTAATCATTATGTGTTTTTTTTAAATACTAATAACACCGTTGTGTAATAATATATATAATGAAAAATACTAACAAATTATCTAATACATAAAACAAAATGATGAATGCATATTCCACAATAACATTAAACGTAAAACACAATAATGAATACATATAATATAACAACACAATGGCCTGAAACGTAAGACACAATGGTAAATACATATAACACAATGACTTTAAACGTAAGACACAATGGAAAATACATATAACACAATAACCTTAAACGTAAGATACAATGGTAAATACATATAACACAATGACCTTAAACGTAAGACACAATGGTATATACATATAACACAATGGCCTGAAACGTAAGACACAATGGTAAATACATATAACACAATGACCTTAAACGTAAGACACAATGGTAAATACATATAACACAATGACCTTAAACGTTTAAACGTAAGATACAATGGTAAACACATATAACACAATGACCTTAAACGTAAGATACAATGGTAAACACATATAACACAATGACCTTAAACGTAAGACACAATGGTAAATACATATAACACAATGACCTTAAACGTAAGACACAATGATAAATACATATAACACATTGACCTTAAACGTAAGACACAATGGTAAATACATATAACACAATGACCTTAAACGTAAGACACAATGGCAAATACATATAACACAATGACCTTAAACGTAAGACACAATGGTAAATACATATAACACAATGACCTTAAACGTAAGACACAATGGTAAATACATATAACACAATGAATTTAAACGTAATACACAATGGAATCAACATATTACACAATGGCTTGAACGTAATACACAATCAACATAAAGCAAATGTTGAGCACAAAGGCACAGTGACAAACGGAAGACACAATGACGTAATCTTTGTTTTAGTTTTTATCTTTAATATGAGTATCAATTGAAAAACACAATGACCAAAATATATAACACAATACATAGAAAAACCCAATTAAAAAACGCAATGGACAACCAAATAACACAATACAAAAAAACCCACCATTTTTTTATTTTTATGTAACAATATGATATTCATATTAAAGATAAAAAAACGCTCGTTATTATGGTCAAAATATTTCTAAAAAAAACGTCGTATGAAAAAGTTATAGACGTTTTAAAATTATGGGGGAATTGACATGCACTACGTGAATATTGACCTTCAGCCACACGAAAAAAGTGTGGCCGTAGGCCTTTAGCCACACACATTTGGTTCAGGTCATAGGTGGCCAAAGGTCGCGACACCGTGGGTATGATATGGCCACACACAGTTTTTAGTGGCCTTATGTGGTAATAAGTGTGGCTAAATGGTACAGGCATTAGTTGTTGGCCATCAAGAAGCCTCTCCAATAAGTGTGGCTAAACGGTAGAAAATGGCCACATGACTATTTACAAGTGACCATTGCACGTATAGAGCCACATGAATTAATGTTTCAGCCACATGAATTTTATAATAATTTTGCCAATACGGTTGTGTTAAGCGTGCATTGTGACCTATACCGTGTGGATATAGCAAAGCAATGGCCACTTAAATTTAATAATGGTGTAGCTAATTATATTATATAGACACTGGATATTACATTAAAAGTGGCTAAAAATGTTTACTTGCCACTCAAACACTCCTTTGTAGATTATAGTGTGGCTATTGTCAAACTTTTCGTCACACACAGTGAGGTATTGTGTGGCTAATCATATCATATAGATACTGGAGGTTATTGTCAATGTGGCTAAAAATGTGAACTTGCCAGTCAAACACTCTTTTGTAGTTTGTGGTGTGGCCATTGTCTTACCATTTGTCACACATAATGCTTTTGTAATATAAAGTGTGGCTATTATTATACTTTTGGCCACACATAGATAAATGTGGCTATTTCATAAGTTTAGCAAACACAATAACATAAATTCAAAACAAGTTACATTAACAAACCTTCACTAATAAGTTATGAATTCAAAATATTTGAAACTACTACTAATTACTACCGACCTCAAACTTTTTCATAAACTCATCAAATTGTTTTTGCCTCATTTCTTCATTTTCCTTAAGTTCTTTTTCTATTTATTCCATTCGATGCACTCATTCTTCCAACTCGTTTCTTGACTTCCTTTCATCTTTTTCCATTTCGGCTCTAACTTTTTGAACCTAAAATTGTTAAAATATTAGCATCATAACTAGTAAAGGGTTAATGTGAGGCGAAACCTCAAAGCACGACGACTATCACGAACAATCACATTATATGGTTAATCGATCAATTTTTCACTTTTTTTCACGAAAACCTTTTAGAGCGTTTCTTGAGCGTTTTATGAGCGTTTATTGTGTGAGAGTTTTAGTATTTTTTCTCCACCACGATGGTTTTCACCCTCATGTGATCCAGCAAGTGATGCCCCACCCCGATGGTTTTCACCCTTCCTAGATACCGTGGTACGTCCACGCATAGCATGACGACTATCACGCACAATCACATTAGACGTAATGTATACACAAACAAAAACTTGAATCGGTGACTCTTTGGTGATAATAATCAATGTCAACTGTACTAAAAAGTCCTAACATGTATTCACACATCGTATCATGGCAAATCAACTAAACATTCATCATACAACTTAACTAATGATCACTTAGTTCACGAGACAGATTATAGCATGTACAAACTGATTTTATTCACTAAGAAAAGATTAAGTATAAATTCTACAAAATTTACCACAGCAGAATATATGAATTAGGATTCTCAAAAAAAAATTATTATATTTTTCTCATACATACAAAACTCACAATAATTCAACCATTACAGATATGTACCAACAGTTCAGCACATTGCACAACAAACACTTGTTTAATGGTTCTATCAACTCATTAATCTAAATTGTGCAAGACCAATTGGCTTGTCTTAAAAACTCATAATACTAACTTTCAGAACTAGAAACAACCCGTTTGGTTTTGTCATTAGGGAGTTATGGTGTCGGAAAGATAGGCCAAAATATAACTCCCCGAATCAGTTTTGACCAGTGTTTTTGTAAAATCATAAAAACTATTCAAAACGTGTCCAAAAATTACAAACTTTACCTTTCTGGAAACTAGACTCATAGTGCTATATCCTAGAATAAAAAATCAATCAGTAATTATCGTTTAACATCAAGTTACATACCAATAAATAAATGAAAACGAATCTGTCAGCAAACTGTTGTCATCAAACAAGTGAAATACATACCTTTTTAGCGATGAAAGAAGATGTACTAAGCTTAAATTACAAGAAATAACACTTAAAATTGAAAATCCCCAAACTTGGTTCTTAGGGTTCTTCACACTCAACACGAATCCGGCAAAAATCGAGATAGAATTGATGGAAACCGACACCACACGTGAATTCCTCTCGCAAAAATAATTAGATTAGAGCCCGAAATCAAAGGATTTGGTTAAGAATTGAGCGCGTGTAAAGAGATGAAGAAGAAGAAGAATAATAAGAAGGAATGAAGAGAAAGAAAAAAATGTAGGTTAAATATGTGGTGAAATTAAATTTAAGAATGGGAGGGTAATTCAAAATTTTTTGAAGAAAAGAGGGGGTTGAATTTAATTTAAAATTTTAAGGGAAGTGAAATTAATATGAACTAAATATGGATTTAATTTATTTTTAATAATTAAAATAAAGAGTTGTTAGTGTAAATATATATATATATATATATATATATATATATATATAACAACTAAATAAACCTTAAATAATATAAAAAATTGTATTTTAAATATAAAAACATATAAAATAAATACAAGTGATATTTATAGTTGCTATAAAAGAGTTGTATAAGAGTGTAGTAATCAGTGTTAACGCTCAATAAACCATACTTTCATTAGTGGGTCATCTAGTTCTTGATCGGTGTTAGTGTCCCATTATAGCATCTATCATGTCACAGTTGCTCTAAAAGAGTTGTATAGGAGTGTCATTAGTCATGGTTAGGTGTTAACGCTTGAAACACACCATACATTCGTCAATAGGCCTTCTTTGGCCTTGATTTGTGTCAATGGCCCAACATGTTATACATTCATCAATGGGCCTTGATTGGTATTAGTGGTCATTATAGCATATATCATGTCCCCGTTGCTACAAGAGGGTTGTATATGAGTGTAGTGAGCCATAGGCATGTGTCAACGCCCGATAACATGTCATACTTTTATTAATGGGCCATATTGGGCCTTGATTGTTGTTAATGGCCAATATCGTCTCTATCATGTCATAGTTACGTTAACAGGCTGTATAGGAGTGTAGTTAGTCATAGTTGGTCGTCATACTTTGCATTAATGGGCCGTCTTGGGCCTTGATTGTTGTTAGTGACCCATTGTAGTCTCTATCAAATCATAGTTGCTCTAAAACGGTTGAATATAAGTTTAGTGAGTCATAGTTTGGTTACGCCCAATAATATGTCATACTTTCATTAATGGGCCTTATTAGACCTTGATTGTTGTTAATGGCCAGTATGGGTCTATCATGTCATAGTTACGTTAGCAGGTTGTATAGGAGTGTAGTGAGTCATAGTTGGTCTCATCAAATGGCGTTGATTGGTATTAGTCGCCCATTATATCACCTATCATGTCATAGTCGCTATAAAGAGGTTGTATATGAGTGTAGTGAGCCATAGTCATGTGTCAACGCCCAATAACATGTTATACTTTTATTAATGGACCATATTGAGCCTTGATTGTTGTTATTGGCCCAATATATCTATATCATGTCATAGTTAATTTAACAGGTTGTATAGGAGTGTAGTGACTCATAGTTGGTGTTAACGCCCAGTAGCATGTCATACTTTGCATTAATGGGCCGTCTTGGGCCTTGATTATTGTTAGTGACCCATTGTAGTCTCTATCATATCATAGTTGCTCTAAAATGATTGAATATGAGTTTAGTGAGTCATAGTTTGGTTAAAGCTCAATAATATGTCATACTTTCATCAATGGGCCTTATTGGATCTTAACTGGTGTTTGTGGCCCATTATAGCCTTTATCACATCATAGTTGCTCTAAGAAGGTTGTATAGGAATGTCATTAGTCATAGTTAGATGTTAATGGCCGATAACATGTGATACTTTCATCAATAGGTCTTATTAGGCCTTGTTGTTGCTAGTGGCCCATTATAGCCTTTTTCATGTCATAGTCGCTCTAATGGGCCATATTAGGGCTTGTAATCTCTTAGTGGTCTTTATATCGTGTTACAGGGAGTCATATTAGACCATAATAGAAAAAAACAAGTCATACATGTCCTAATGGGCCGTATTGGGCCTTGAAATCTCTAATGGCCCATTATGCATATAATTATTGTGTCTTAAGAGATATAACTCGCCTAACCCGTCGATATACATTAAACATAGGGGTGGCAAATGTGTTGAGTTGGGTCGAAACGGGTTATGGGTCGGAACGGGTTAGGGTCAAAAAGTGTCAGGGTTGGAACGGGTCAACTAAAAAAAAGGTTGTTATGGTTCGGGTCGGAACGGGTCAGGGTCAAAAGGTTCGGGTCATAACGGGTCCGGGTCAAAATGGGTCAAGGTCGGAATGGGTCAAAACGGGTTTCGGGTCTTTTTTTTAACAAGGACAACAGAGGAAATGTTTTAGTTTTATCATTAAAGTTCATGTTCTAGTACAGTTCGTTTCAGCACTTAACAACTCATTTTTACAGCAAACAACATGCTAAACAGCTCGTTTCAGCGATTTTTCAATGCGTTTCAGCACTCAACAGCTCGTTTTAACAGTAAACCACATGTTAAACAGCTCATTTCAGCAAGTTTTCAGTTTGTTTCAGCATGTAACAGCTCATTTTTACAGCAAACATCATGTTAAATAGCTCGTTCAAGCGATTTTTCAGTCCGTCTCAGCACTTAACAACTCGTTTTTACAGCAAACAACATGCTAAACAGCTCGTTTCAGCGACTTTTCATTCCGTTTCAGCACTTAACAGCTCGTTTTAACGCAAACAGCATGTTAAACAACTCGTTTCAGCAAGTTTTCAGTTCGTTTCAGCACGTAATAGGTCGTTTTTACAGCAAACATCATGTTAAACAGCTCGTTTCAGCGATTTTTCAGTCCGTTTCAGCGATTTTTCAGTCCGTTTCAGCACTTAACAGCTCGTTTCAGCACTTAACAACTCGTTTTTTACAGCAAACAACGTGCTAAACAGCTCGTTTCAGCGACTTTTCATTTTGTATAAGCACTTAACAGCTCGTTTTAACAGCAAACAGCATGTTAAATAGCTCGTTTCAGCAAGTTTTCAGTTCGTTTTAGCACGTAATAGCTCGCTTTTACAGCAAACATCATGTTAAACAGCTCGTTTCAGTGATTTTTCAGTCCATTTCAGCACTTAACAGCTCGTTTCAGCACTTAACAGATCGTTTCAACGCGTTTTGACCAGTTTTGCAGCAATTCAGCAATACAAAATCAGCAGTTCAGCTCGTGTTTGCCCGTTTTAGCAGGTCACATAACCAATACTTCAAAACGTTTTGTTTTTTCAATCCAGAAAACAAGTGTAGGCAAACGTTTAGTGTTTTCAAAACCATTATGCAAGTATGTCCGTGTTTTCAATCCAAAACCTGGTGTCGCGTGTGACAGAGTTTTCTCAAAATCAAATGAATGCATTTGACTCGCTAACTGTTACCTAGTACAAATGTTTTAAGTTATGAGAGTATGTTCAACAACACATGACTCTAAGACCCACGTATGAACTCACACACAAACACAAACTTGACCCGATGAATCGTTGGTGGTAATAAGTAATGTCAACAGTACTGAAAGTCCTAACATGTATCCACACATCATATCATCGCAAAGCAACCAAATATTCATCATACAACTTAACTTATGATCATTCAGTTCACGAGACAGATTCTGGCATGTACAAACTGATTTTATTCACAAAGAAAAGATTAAGGAAAATTTACCACAGTATGATATATGAATCAGTTTTCTCAAACAATTTTTATTATATTTTTGTAAAGTATAGAAAACTCACAATAATTCAACCATTACAGATAGGTACTAATAGTTCAGCAGATTGCGCAACAAAAACTAGTTTAATGGTTCTATCAACTCATTAAACCAAATTGTGTAAGACCAATTGGGTTGTCTTTTAAACTTATAATACTAAGTTCCAGAAGTGGAGCCAGCCCGTTTGGGTTTGTCATTAGGGAGTTATGGTGTCCGAAAAATGGACCAGAATATAACTCCCCGAATCAGCTTTGACATATGTTTTTGTAAAATCAGAAAATGTATTCAATACTCATCCAAAAATTGCAAAATTTACCTTTTGGGAAACTAGACTCAGAATGCTATATGCTAAAATCAATAGTCGTTGTTTAACATCGAGTTACAGACAAATTAATAGACGATAACGAATCTGTCAACCAACTGCTCTCAACAAAACTCAAACCCTAACATGTTTATGACATCTCAAGGGTTCTAATTAATCATGTTGAAAACCCTTGTTAGATTTGATCGCAGGATGGTTGATGAAGTTTGGAGCAAGAATCAAAGTGATGAAGAAGAGTAACGAGCTTCAATCGATGTTTATGGATTAGGTTTGTAATTGGGAGGAGGTGAAGGTGATGGTCACATGAAGCATAAAGTGTGGCCATTAACTAATAATAGTTATATTTGTTGTTTTGTTGTCACTATTAGTCAGGAAAAATAACTTAGGAAAAATAAAGCGTTTTAGCCATATAAACTAAACTACTCTTTGGTCACACAACCTCGTATAAGTGGCCATATATTTTAAGCGTTTAGCCACATTACTAATATATACAATGGTTGTTCGTCATATTTCGCCACATTATTAAAAATGTGGCTAACAAATGTGACATTAGGTCACACAACGTAATATAAATGGCTATATCTTTTACCTTTTAGACACATCTCTTATCAATACAGTAGCCGTTCGTCACATTTGGCCACACTATTAAAACATGTGGCTAGTTAATTGTCACAATTTGTGGCTAATGCATGTGTTTTTGATCACATGTATCAAAGATCAAACAAACTATGACTGTAGGTCACATTTCACCACACGTTTTTATAATGTGGCTAGATCTTGTCACAGTTTTTTCAAAGTGTGGCGAAAAGTACCTGAGAATGTATAGAATGGTCACATGAATAATAACATGTGTGGCCAAAATATTCTGGAAGGTTTTCAAACATGGTCAAAAACCTTTTAGCCACGGATTTAAACCGAAGTGTGGCAAATCGCCCAGACCACATGTGTGGCTAAAAGTCGATATTCACGTAGTGATGTGCCTTGCATGTAGAGAGAGATAGTCATCATAAATGGGTTATTACCTTCATGCCCTTTTCATCAATATTTATTTTCAAATTAATCTCCACCATCCAAATCTAAGATCAATGAATTAGATTTCTTCTTACCCTTCTCATTTTTGTTGTCCTTTGTATTTTAACTTTAATCATATTTTGGAATCAACATTTAATTGGTAAATAACTTTTTCATCAACACTATTTTTGAAAAATACTCAACTCCGAAAACCCATAACAAGTTAAAGAATTGGAAAGCTAAACTAGCTATATAATAGGATAGCCGCCGGATAATTCAAGAAAGAACTCCATGACCATAAACCACTTTTCACGGTTTTCACCAAAACCACATTTAAGGACCTTTTTCTAATTTACTATACATCACCGCCTCCAAGACCCATTTAATACTGTAACTAGCATCATCATCCACTATCCCCATTCACTCATATAATATTACTATATTATTATGCACATACTGAAATTCCCAACCCACATTCTGCTGCTTTCAGATCCAGGTCGACAACCATGAGTAACTCTTTGTCATACTGTGTAAACCAGAATAAACCATGTGTTCGGTGGGTTGACAAGTATTTTAACGACTGTTTGTGCAATCTTAGAGACGAAATATCGTTCGGGTTAGGAATAGCAAGTCTTGTTTGTTGGGGTGTTGCTGAAATACCTCAAATCATCACCAACTTTCGGACTAAATCTAGTCATGGTGTTTCTCTTATTTTCCTCCTCACTTGGATTGCAGGGTATGTGGTTATGTTTGCATTAAGTTTGACCGTGTTATTACGGCTATTAGGATATCGGCTGGACGACTGTTTTGATCCTTTTTTAAGTTTGACTCCTTACGTTGTTCTAACCAATAATTTTTAAAGTTTGAGTTTTTTTTTTTTTTTCAAAACGTCTGTATGAGTATTTTGTACATGGTTTAGCTATAGCATGATAGTTTATTTTTAATTATAATCATTATTATTGCTGCAGGGATATCTTTAATCTTGTGGGATGTCTTCTTGAACCTGCAACGGTGAATCTTCTTCGTCTAATTCACAAATTTTTTACTAAAAGATTTCAATAGAACATGTTTATACCTTTTAACGTTATCATGCTCATATGTTTCTATATTTGTGGATGCAGTTGCCTACACAGTACTACACAGCTGCGGTAATATGTAATATGCATGTTAATTATTATCCAGTTTTTGAATAATTTTAGCAATTCTTCTTAATTTTAATATGTTTAATTTAATCAAAGTTGTTAATTGAGCACAGCTTTACACAATAAGTACAATAATCCTAGTGTTGCAAAGCTTATACTATGATCATTTCTACACATGGTTCAAGTCAAAGAAAGCTAATCCTTATAACGATACTAACACCGAGGTATATATTATATTAACTCCATATTTCACTTTTTTTATTATTTAATTTTGTAAATATAGGATTTTTCTTAAAAAGAGTCGTGTTATATTTATAATTAATTGTTTTCGGTGCATCAATATATAAGTTTTGTGTTACGGTTTATTCGAGACAACCGTTCTGCTCGAGATATCCATAGGGCGGGATTGAATCCAGTAAAAAGAGGTAATTGTGGATGCTCTCACAAGAGTTCTTCCAAAGCCATCTAGGCTAAGGCTCAATGAAAGCACCAATTGTTACGGTTTATTCGAGACAACCGTCAATCTCCCAATAACTCAAGAGAAATAGACCCAAATAATAATTCTTTCTTATTCTTTTTCTCAAACAAAGTTTACAATATATAGAAAAACAAAAACATAAAAATAGAATAAGATAAACAATAAGGAAACATAACTTGACTATAATAAGGAAACTAAATAAAAGATAAACTTAAATAATAATAATAAATTATTAATATTATAGGATCGTATCATTTTGCTTGTGTTACATTAACTGTTATGAACATTTTAGGTGGAAGAATCCATGAAGCCTTTAAGACGATCAAGTGCGGAGGAAACTCGTGTATTAGATCCAAGAAGCCACACGATCAAATCTCCATCTCCACAGCAGGACTATTTCTTCACGTATGTGTATATATGGGTTGTATATAGCTAATTAGGGACTCTAAGCTATAATGTTGACGGAACTGAATAATGATAATATGATCTGTTTGCAGGTCAGCAAGATCAATGGCTGGAAGTGCAACTCCACCCAATCGATCTTACCTATGGACACCAAGAAGTGGTCCAGCTTCGGCTATGGTTGCTGACGATGACTCGTCTTCTGATGACGAGTCATCTATTCGGATACCGAATCCAGCTACCCAACCCAAGCCGATCCCACGTTCTGTAAGTCCATTTCTTTAAAATATGCATGGTTGGTTTTTTAATTTGTTTCGTTTCATGCTTTTGGCTTATTAGCTGTGTTGTACAGTTACAAGTGAAATACTTAATAATATTGTGTAAAAGATTCCGGAATAAACATTTGCAAGTTGATTTATTTTACATTAATAATCTTGAAACGTGGCAGGCTGGTTATGCAGCATTCTTAGCGACCTCGTTTGATTTGCCTTCAGGGACTAAGGCTTTGATGCAAGTTTATGTTGGCAGAAAGTTGCTACAGGTATATATATGAGTATGACTCTAATTTTTTTTTTATTTTTTTCCTATTTATTGCTGGTACGGCATTTGGTTTAAATAAATGTTTTTATGGCCGGAGTGGATAAGACCTTAAACTGGGCCCACCTATTCCTTTTTGTGCAAAACTTTTATATAACGTTTTTGAGGGGCATGCTTTAAGCATCACGCTAACAATTTGATCCCACCCCGTTTTCAAGCCGTCATTTTAAATTTTCGTAGAAGGGTAGTTTGAGTTGAAGGTGACATATTTTGGAGGTGATGTAGGATTAAGTAGTCGAAGTATGAACTCAAATAAATTAGAGCGCTTTTATAACTATATTAAAAATATTATTTAATAATTAGTTTAAGAACTTTTTTTTTGTTCTTTAACTTTCTCTTAAAACAATGCATTTATTTTATTCCTTAAATTTAACTAACATAACAACACGTTTATGTTTTAACTTTAATATATATTATAGTATTCAAACTGTATGTTATAAACGAATATTTTTAAAAATTAGTTAGGACATTCAATTCTTGAGTTTTGTTCGTCATGTCCTATAGTGAACCAAATAAGAAGGTTGGTTCGATAACCAGTTTAAATTGCTTCATTTCCTTGGTGTTGCAGGAGGAGGGTGGAAGTAGTGCTGTGTATGGGCAATGGTTGGGTTGGATGATGGCTGCTATTTACATGGGTGGTCGAATCCCTCAAATTGTATTAAATGTAAAGCCATGCTTCTTCAAGACCCCAATTGTTATTTTAATTGTTTGATTAATAAACTTATCACATTTTTTTCTGATTTTTGACAGATTAAAAGAGGAAGCGTTGAGGTGTGGCTCTTGACACTTTCTTTTGTCATTAAACCATTTATATATTTATTAATAAGCTTTTAGTTTAAAACAAATTTTTAGTTAAATACTTAAATGTGCAACAAGTTAAACATGTAATACTGTATTGAATTCAAGACAAAACATCAAAGCAGTCCTAGTTAAATAACTCGTTTCAACCTGAATTCATCCGTGTTAACAACCCTAGTTATTAGATGTTGGATTCAAAATTTAACGTTACAAAATTTATTACAGGGTTTGAACCCTCTCATGTTCATCTTTGCTCTTGTTGCAAATGCTACGTATGTTGGAAGGTCTCTCTCTCTCTCTCTCTGCCTCTCTCTCTCTCTTATAATTTACTGATGGTGGTATATGTTTCAATTTGCAGCATTCTTGTAAGAAGTACAGAATGGTCAAAAATCAAAGCCAATATGCCTTGGCTACTCGATGCTGCAGCATGTGTGGCGCTCGATGCATTTGTATCCTTTTTAATTTTACTATCTTTTTTTGACAAGATCATTGCAATTTGTTGACATTCCACCTTAACCAAGATTAATTTCTACAGATAATAATGCAGTATGTGTACTATAGATACCTCCGAAGAAGAAACGCCGATGTGGAATACTACATAGAAGCCAACAAAAGCCTAATTTCCTGATTGTATAGTAGATATTGTTGAGGTTCCTAAATAACGGACAAGAAATGCATGGTGCTTTAAATTTTCAATGGGATTTTTGGTGTACCTTAATTTCAAATGTTGTACCTCATTTAACGTGGCTTACTAAAGCACAATCATTTTTTGTAGTTCAAAACTCATTAAAGCCGCCACATTAATGTCCCTGCACACAATTTTTTTTCAGACAAAAGATGCCGCTGATTTGTATAAATCACCTTGCAATTCAGTTCCTTCACCCACGGTGAGCGGCCAATCATTGTTTGCACTTCGATTGTTACCTTTAATGCAAATGACAACACTGAAGGAAACAATAAAGTAGAAAAGAAAAGTTCACTATAGTTGTTATAATCGGAATAATTAAATTAAATAAAACAAGAAGTAAGAACAAGGTTGTGATTGACTGATTGAGGCTTCTGTTGGTCATGTTTGTCTTAATATGGATTCAGTATTTTTTTTTTGAAAGTTGAACTTCATTAAAACACACGCGAAAACCACCCACTCTTTAAGGAGGAGAGCGGGGGCGCGATTCACATTACATCAAAAACAAATTACACCAAGAATTCCAATCGCTAACCGAAGCTTTACCACAGACTCTTGACAACTATTCCCATTCTATTTTTAGAGAACCTGGCTCATTGCAAAGCGCTAACATGGTAAAATATAAACAAATATGCTCATTAAATCCCATAAATAACAAAACTATTGGTAAAGTGAGACGCAAGAAAGCTATCAATAATGAAAGATACGATGAAAGAGTAACATAGGAAACCAGAATCATATAAACAATAGATAACTCATATTTAGCTTCAAGTCTTTTCAACAGACAAGTTTCATTCTCGATTGTCTAGCCAAGCCAAATCAATAATCGACTTCCTTCGTTTCTCCCTGCGTTCAATTCCAGCTGAAAATTCCTTTCGCTCGGCATCCTCTCTGCTTAGATTTGCATGACAGTCCCAACCCCCAATGATACATGTCGACTATGATCGCCCTTTACAAATTTAAAATTTACAAAAAACATCGAAAACTGTCAGATTTTTTCCTCAACGCTAATAACCAATTTTTCAAACCAATTGTTACTCTCTTTTTCTTTTTCTCAATTGTTTGTGTAATGTTGCATCACATCTTATGTGGGTTGTTACTAATTCTTTTGTTCATGTTTGGGCTCAGCCCACTTTATTTCTGCATGCAAAAAAAAAACTTTGAATTAAGTTCCAAGTTCCAACCATTATATAGCCCATCTCCATTGTTTTTATTAAAAAGGCTGCATTTTAAATTTCTTTCAAGTAGCCCAAGCATATAATTAAATTGCCATGACTACCCACAATTCATTCAGCTTTTTAATTGTGAAGATCCAACGTAGTATTGAAATGAGCCCCCACCAAAAACTAATTATTGGAAAGTTACTAGTTAAAATTTGCTTTTCCCGAGTACCAAAGGCAGCATTACATCATTACGAATATAAAGTCCCAAGATATGGAAACTCAAAAAGAGGTTGGCCCAAATTAAATGAGATGTAATAGCTTCTTTATGTTCTAACATTCTTGCCGGTACATAATCCTCATTATGTTATGGATTGTATTCCTTAATAAAAATTATAGTTCCATGAGCAAAAGCTCCTGCCATGATGAATCCTACGATGTATTGGTGATAAGTATATAACACAAATTGGGTAGTAAAGTCTTGTGCTATAAATGCATAAGCGGGTAAAAAGTACATGTGTTGAGCTACCAAAGAACTAATAACCCCTAAAGAAGCTAGAGTAAGGCCTAATTGAACATGAATCGAATAATTAATTGTGTTTCTCTTATTTTCCTTCTCGATGCAGTGTAAATAACTTATGTGAGGAACCTATGTAATCTTTGTATAAATCCAACGCAGTAAAAATATATCGTTTGGTGTCACTAATGTTGTGTAGGCAACTTGTATGGGGAACTAATGTGGTGTAGACAATGCTTAACGTAGTGTATTAATTTCAATTATTACAGATTTTTTAATTTTTCCTGAGAGAGTTTAGGCTTATAAAGGGGAAAACATCTTGATGATGTACATTTAAGTACAAAAAGGCCACGCAGAAAAAAAAACAAATTGCCATTTTAGATTAAAAACCTTGTATCTTGTTTAATATCTTACAATACTAATAAACAAAAATAATGATGTCTAGGTGTTCTAACCACATTCATTCCTCGATTAAAATTCTATACTAATCTTCTAATATCCCTTCTCCTCAATCCATGTTATCCATGGGTTATTAGTGAAAATGGTTTGACCCATGAGTTACATCTTAAGATATAATGCATACATTAATGACTACTTACAATAACATAAAACCTAAAACATAATTTTGCTCAATGTATACATTACTTTTTATTAAAAATGTCAACACATGTTTTAACAATAAGGACTCGTGAATTCAGTTTGAATTATGCGAGACTTCTCACTTCATATATAAATTACTATTTATTCTGTTTAATTTAAATTTCCAATTAATGTGATTATTAATTTTGTATCTTTAATTTAATATTCTAAACGTAGTAATACTAAAAAAATTTAAGCATTGAAACAATGATCAGTTATACGTAAAGAAATTTGGAGTCCTGTAACTGTAATTCAGATTTTTTTCTAAAAAGTTATAAAAGCGAATTCTTTGGTGTTTGGAAACTGTAAAATTTTGTTTTTTTATTTCATAAACATTTATTACATAATCAATTTCAACAAAACAAATCTTATGTTACTCTACTAATAAAAAAAATGTTGATGTACATTCACTCATAGCTTAATTTTTCATCATAATTCCTAATATCTCATCTCATTTATCCTAATTATCCATAGTCAAAACCATTTTATTAATTGGGTTATAGCATAGTTAGATGGATTTTATTAACTATTTAAAGGTGTATAAATGTCACGTTTATAATCACCATTAAAGAAGAATTGATGCTAAATATATATAATCAATTGTTGGGTTGGCTGTGGTTTTTCAACATCGCATAAAGTATATATTTATGTGTGCATATATGTAATCTGATGACATTATACTCAAGATTATTGTCTATATGCACATTGATCATCATCTTTTAAACATTGTTACACGAAAAATTACATTAAGTTTATATTATCCACCATGTGTAGTACACGTAGTGAAACATGAAGAAGATACATTTTATAAGTCATGAAACGTGAAAATTTTATAATTCACAAATCGTTTACTTTGTCTAATACATTAATTTACATGGTAACTGAGACCTTAAAGTGATGATTACAAATTCAAAAATACTTCTTTGTATAAAAAATTTGTATCATATGTTGCGTTTAATATGAAGACACCTTTCGGACATGCAATCCTATTACCAAATTGTGCTTGTCGCATTTCGATCTACAATTGTATCACATGTTTCGTTCTGATTTTACATGAGGCAATCATCGAATACGTATGGGTTATTTTAAAAAAATGGTGACTTTGGTTCATTTCAAAACAACTTCAATAAAAACTAATATAGTCTCAAAGGCTTGTAGAGGACCTTGCATATAAAGCAACTCGGTTTATCATCATCAATGAATCTTTTAGATTTATTATATAATATGTTAAGCTATACGTAATATCAATCATGAGAAGTGTTTTGGACAAAAATCTGCTAAGGATCAAGTATCCAAATATGTTATGTGAGGTAAGGTGCTAACTCGATAATGGCAAGTGGATAAGTGTAATATTGGTGAACACAAAGATGTGATTACGAGGGAAAAAGCCCTTAACCAAGATAGTCTTACTTCGGTCAAAACTTATCAAGGTAATCTTTGAAGAAATGACTTCGGTCAAGGATTAATAAGCTAATCTTTGGTCGAATCACTTCAATCAATGATCAACAAGGTAACCTTTGGTCGTTGAGTATATGATTATCGTGATCTCCGGCACAAAAAAACCCCGGACGGTGAAAACTATCACCGTCAAGTATATTAATGAGGAAAAGGGTTACAATGGTTGGAAGATTAGATCGATGTTACAAGAATTGCTAATGTGTACAGAGAGTGTTTGGTTCTGCTCTGAGTGTGTGTGTATACAGTGATGAATGAATCTCCTAATCGATCATAATCTCAATATATAAAGAAAATAATTAATAACTAACTAACAAACAGGTCCTAAAAATCCGCAACTCCTCCACTAGCCACTCCATATCTTTGACCACGTGCATAAAGGAGTCTTGTAGCGAAAGTTTAGGCAGACTTGGTCCTTGGAGCCATTAATGTTGATAAATATCAACATTCATATGAGAAACAACCGTTAACAGCACCAAATACCGAGGATCCATGATCCTGACAAAGCTCTGGAACTCTTCAGAAGGATAACTGATCCAGACACATCTTCAAGAATAACATATCCTCAGTACTCAGTTATTTGTGACACAACAAGAAGTCCTATAAATTCTCCACCTTCCCACTATCTTCATCCACGACTTTGACCACGTGTTTGACAAGTCCAATAGCGAGATATCCGGTGGAATAAGTCTTGGCGCCGTTATACTTATTATATAACAACCTACACACAAGAAACAATTGTTAATAATACCAAGTACTGAGGACCACTGATCCTGACAGGATCTGTCTAAGAATAATTGATCCAAGAACATATGTCAGGATAACGTATCCACAGTGTCAAATTTCCGTGCCCTAACAATTGCCTCCAAAATGGCGGTTGTAATAATATCGCAGCTATCATTTTGCCTTTGAATTCAGACTTCCTACAGAAACATATGAGATTTGACAAGCTAGATATAATTATCATATATCAATGGAGTTTCCATGGAAACTTCACTTCCGGCTGTATATCCTTCTCCCTGCAAATCATGAACAACTAGCAACACATGTTAACTTGGGTGGATGGTCCATCTTTCGTATGGTGAAATCCGGGTTAAGGATTTTGGATAAGTCCATGTGACTTATGTTTAATAAAACTTGTTGATGCATAAATGTCAGTAGTTCATATGTCTAATGTCTGTAATCGAGTCTGTAATATTGTTTATGTATTTGTTTGTTTAAAGCGAAGTTGTTGACAAGTTCGCCTAGGCGAACTTGTTGAACGAGCGAAGTTATGGACAACTTCGCCTGAGGCGAAGTTGTCGTGTATTTATATAGGGTACGGCTGATCGTTTTAGGTGGTTAATTTACGTGTAATTCGTTGAGTCAAGTGACGTGAGGTCGAGAGTCTGTAAGTATCACGGTTTGAGTTATAAATATAACGTGAGTTTGTTCGTATCGTATTCGTGTGTTTGTGAGCTTGTATTCTACGTCCGTAACGATCTACACAGGGATTCCGCACCTGTGTATATCGGGATATCTCGTGTGATCCGTCCAGGGAACCTACAATTGGTATCAGAGCTTTTGCTCGATTGTGTGGTTCGGGATATTCACGCGGGTGTAGAATTCGTCCCATTTCGACTATTCACGGGACGAGTTTTTGGTGTTTTTGCTCATTCTAGCCTCCTACCAGTGTGTTTAAGCCTTTAAACCGTCAAAAACGTCGTTAAAATCCGATTTTCAGATCTGCAGAAAGTTTAAGTTCGTCAGGCGAAGTTGCTGTTCATCAGGCGAAGTTGCCGTCAGGATACGTAGGGTTTCAGCGAAGATATAAGGAGAAGCGAAGTTATTTACAACTTCGCCTACCTCCTCAACTTCGCCTAACTCAGCGAAGTTCTCATCAAGTTCGCCTAGCTCAGCGAAGTTTTCTTCAAGTTCGCCTACTTTCTAAGTTCGCTTACCCTAAGCGAAGTTATTCTCAACTTCGCCCAGTCACGCGAATTTAAGAAAGATCCAGCGAAGTTATTACTTAAGCGAAGTTATCCTTAACTTCGCCTACAGTACTGTTCAGAGGAAATTTTTTAACTTCGCCTTTTCAGAATTTTTCGGGTTTCTTAGTCTTCAAGAAGGATGTCGTCGATCAACATTTCGGAGCTTGTAAAGATGGAAGTTGAAGCGGGGTCAGCTACAAAGGCCCCAAGGTTGCTGAAGGGAACCGATTTTTTCGCGTGGAAGGATCGGTTCATACAATACGTTAAGTACCAGGATGCGAAAATGTGGGTATGCATCCAAGATGGATATATTCCACCAGTCATGGAGTATGAGGGTAGAGACCAAATCAAGAAATACAGTAAAATGGAAGAAGAGGAGAAAAAGATGTATGAAGCCGAAAGCAAGGCTCATGCTGCAATCACAATGGCTCTTCCACAGGAGATCCTCCATACGTTCAGAAAGTATACATCAGCTAGAGAGCTTTGGGAAGTTCTTGAGAACAGATTTGAGGGGAATATAGGTATTCGGGCTTCAAAGATAAAGTTGCTCAAAACTCAATTTTTGGTCTTTAAGTACTTAAAGAACGAATCTCTTGATGATATTATCACCCGATATTATCATCTAATGACTGAATTGAGTAACTACTCCATTTCCTACCGAGAAGAAGAGATTGTGGAAAAGCTTCTCGATTCCCTCCCACCAAAATGGGAGATGTATACTGTACTGATGAGGGAAGACAAGGACTTCCCTACTTATGATCTTGAAACCACTGTCAACAAGCTCAGAACTTTTGAGCTTAATATGGTAAGAAAAGAAACATCTATGGATCAGGTTCAAGATCCTGGCATGTACGGTGCTAAAGTAAACTCCAATACAAGTTCAAAGACTGATTCTGCCGCCTACTACTCGAAGAGCGAGTCGGGTGCCAAGTGTTCACAGGAGGGGCATGTGTCAGTAAACTCAAATGGGGATGTTTGCTTTGTAGCGGGTGGATCAAGTGGTACTCAACAGACAGCAAGCAAGAGTAGTGGATCTTTAAGTTCCTCAAGCAATAATTACTCTAAGATGCCAATGAGCGTCAAATCTGCTGAAGAGCAGTTTGGCCTATATGCTTCGTTTATTGCTTCATATGAAAACTATATTCAAGGAAAGGTTGTTGATCCAGCGATGCTGGATGAAGACTATGACCAGATCGATGCAGATGATCTGGAGGAAATGGATTTACAATGGCAGATGGCCATGATAGTGAGAAGAGTGACGAAGTTTATGAGAAAGACGGGGAGAAAGTTTGTTGGTGGCAGGCCAGGGTTCGACAAGTCTAAGGTGAGGTGCTATAACTGTCAACAAAACGGGCACTTTGCCAAAGAGTGCAGAAACGAGCGAGTTGAACGTGTGTAACATCCCGAAATTTCAAGATAATATTAATTATATTACTTAATAATAGAGGGAAAGTTTACTCGGGTTATCAGGAAATAAATAAAAGAATAGGAGTTGGTATGGGTCGGGCTAGTGTCGGGTAATGGATGCGGGTTGTGGACTTGGATTATTGGAGATGGGTTAAATGAGAATGGGATTTAAGGGATATAAATATCCCCTAAACCCAAAATATCTTCATTCTCACCCTACACCTTAAAACTCCTAACACACACATACACACACATCCTAACCGATCAAGATTCGGAGCCGATACCCGAGGTTTTGTTGATAGATCTGCGTTGGTAAGGTAAGAACATATCCAACAAAGCTAATATTACTGAAAATGGTTAGGATTGGATGGGTTAAACCGGACCCGAACCCAAACTGCCCAAATCGGACCCCTAAAACGTCGATTTTAGGCCGATTTGATGGTTAGGGTTTGTAGGCGCCGATCATACGATTCCGTGGGTACCAAAATCGAGTTATTTGGCTAAGAAACGAAGGAGTTATGGGCAAACAGATCTGCAGCGCGACAACTTCGCCTGCAAGATTAAGTTCGCCTGATGAACTTCGCCTTCAAGCGTAACTTCGCCTACGGCCAAGTTCGCCTAAGGATAACTTCGCCTAAGGTTTAACTTCGCCTGAAGCCAAGTTCGCCTAAGGTTTAACTTCGCCTGAAGCCAAGTTCGCCTAAGGTTTAACTTCGCCTGAAGCCAAGTTCGCCTAAGGTTTAACTTCTCCTGAAGCCAAGTTCGCCTAAGGTTTAACTTCGCCTGAAGCCAAGTTCGCCTAAGGTTTAACTTCGCCTGAAGCAAGTTCGCCTAAGGTTTAACTTCGCCTGAAGCCAAGTTCGCCTAAGGTTTAACTTCGCCTGAAGCCAAGTTCGCCTAAGGTTTAACTTCGCCTGAAGCCAAGTTCGCCTAAGGTTTAACTTCGCCTGAAGCCAAGTTCGCCTAAGGTTTAACTTCGCCTGAAGCCAAGTTCGCCCGAAGGGTTAACTTCGCCTAAAGCCAAGTTTGATTGGAAAATAAATTATAAAGCGATAAGTTAAAGTAAGCTAATACTAGGCCACCAGATTAGGTCAGGCGAGTATTGATACGTGTAACTTGTACAGTTAGCCGAGCTCAGTTAAAGAAGGGATTTACAGCTATCAGAAAAAGAAGCAGTATTCAGGTGAGTTTCTAGCCCCATTCCTTGTTATGTTTTCGGGGCTGTGTGCATACTCGATGTGTTGTTAATACATTTATCCTAAGTGATAAGTGTATGTCATATGTGATATGTGTGATAGATATGAATGATTGTTTGTCGGTACGCGAACGATCTTCGGATATTGCGTGTACTGTCAGGTTAAAAATAAAGGTACGAATATTATATATCGTAGATGTATGAATATTCAAATGAATACTTGTCGGGGCGTGAACGATCTTCGGATATTGCACGTAACGACAAGGGGTATGGTTGTTAATGAATGAGGTAAAGAATGCCTAGAGTGTTCTTATGTTATAATGTAAGTATGTGTGTATAGGTACACGAATGGTATGTGATATGTGTGATATGTATGAATGATTGCTTGATGGTACGTGAACGATCTTCGGATATTGTACGTACTGTCAGGTTGTAACGTTATAAATATGGTAAGTATGATATGTATGTTTATGTGTATGAACGTAATAAAGTTAATAAAAGAAGGAAATGACGGTTGTATGGTTGTATAGTTACAAAAAGGGTACCGAGCCCTAATAATACTCGAGGTAGGATGTATGGTTGTATGGTAACGAAGAGGGAATCGAACCCTACTAATATTCGAAAACCAACGGACCAGACCCTTATAATATCTGTGATGTTAGGGACCAGACCCTTATAATATCTGTGATGTTAGGGACCAGACCCTTATAATATCTGTGATGTTAGGGACCAGACCCTTATAATATCTGTGATGTTAGGGACCAGACCTTATAATATCTGTGATGATAGGGACCAGACCCTTATAATATCTGTGATGTTAGGGAATCGAACCCTTCTAATATTCGAAAACTAGGGACCAGACCCTTATAATATCTGTGAGGTTATAGGGCGAAAGGCTCTTTAAAACGTATGATTATGAATGTAAAGAAAGTATGTAAGTAAGAAAGAAAGTATGTAAGTAAGAATGAAGGTATGAGTACTTATGTGTGTATGAAAGAAAGTTATGAGGTTAAGTACGTATGTATGTAAGAAGGTATTGTATGATATTGTATGATTAACTAGAACTCACTCAGCGTAGCTGACTTTTAGTATGCACGCAGGTGAGCTGATTATAGAGTTAGCATGAGGATGACACACGGCATGGATTGAACGGCTGGCATCTGAAGAAAGAAGTAAAGATGTTTTAAATATAAAGTTTTGTGTTATGGTATCAAAGAAAAGATTTAATGTTTTGTAACAAATGATTGATGTTTTATATTACGCGAAAAGTTTTAATAAACTCTGATTTGAAGAACTGTGTTTATGAGTAAATCCGACGCTAAAGTAGGGTCACCGGGTTCGGGGCCTTACAAGTTGGTATCAGAGCATAAGTTCGAGAGATTTAAGCATCCTACATGCTTAGACTCGAACAGAGAATGGGATTTAAGTAAGAAAAGAAAGAAGATGCCAGTCCAAGAATGCTATGTGTTGCTCAAGCAAGATCAGTAAAGGTAAATTGTCTTATTTAGTGATATATGTTAATGAGAAAGAAAATATATGTGAGCGATAGGGATAGGAATAATTGATTGTTTGATTTGACTAACTGCTTAAGTAGAACCAGCACAAATAGACTCATAAAGGGAAGTGTATAGGACACGGAAAGCAACGTGATCAGCTAGTCACAGCTGGCCACTGTTATTACCTGTTAGCCTTGCTATCCTTGTACTAAATAGTTCCTTGAGTGAGGATGTTTGTGTTTCCCTTTTAGAATACTAATGGCTGGAGCAAAAAGGTTTGTTGGTAAGGGAGGTCACACTGGACGTCCTCTTGGAATACGCGTTGTCCGAGAACCTTCTGAAGAACTAGTTACTACCACGAAAAAGGATAAAAGTGGAACTTTGCAAGGACCAAGAAGCAATGAAGGGTATCAGCTGGATCATGTTACTCAATTTGCCATTTCTTACGCTGTAGCTGCTGCAGAGAAGAAATTTCGTACTGACAAGTCTGCCGAAAACCATGCGAGGGCCACTGAGAAGGCAGGAGGAGACGGGAAGAAGGGTGATGATGATAAGGGAGGAGCGAAAGGAACCAAAGGATCTGTATATGTCGTGGAGTATGCGGGGAAGAAGATACCAAAGGTCGCGGGAAGGGAAACATGCAAAGTGTGCGGGAAGATGCACCTAGGAGAATGCAAGGCTGGTCCAAATCAGTGCTACCGATGTGGGAAGAAGGGACACATAACTCGTGAATGCACCGAGGACCAGAAATGTTATAAGTGTGGTAAGTCAGGTCACTTAGCTAGGGATTGTGGGGGAGCAAGAACGGTGGGGGAAAAGAAGAAAAAGAACCCAACTCCAGAACCAGAGGAAGCCGATGAGGTGGATCCACGCAAAAAGAAGGCAAGGCAAGAGGGGTTCACTGCTTGTGAAAAATGTGGGAAGAGACACCCCGGAGAGTGCAGAAAGGGATTAGGTGTTTGCTACAGGTGTGGAAGAGCAGGACATTCCTCTGGGGAATGTGATGATTACCATAGGTGTCACAACTGTGGAGGACGTGGGCACCTAGCAAGGGATTGCAAGAAGCCAAAGGAAGGACATGAAGGAGAAAAGAAGGAGAAGAAATGGGCTACCTCTGCTAAGCGGTCTGGCGAGATGGTGACAACAACTGATGAGAGGAAGGCCAAGGTTGGGAACAAGGATGCGTGTAAGACATGTGGGCGAGTGCACCAGGGAGAATGTAAGACTGGGACAGACAGGTGCTATCGGTGTGGAAAGAGTGGGCATTATTCTCGAGAATGCCCTGATCGTCCAAAGTGCTTCAATTGCGGAAAAGCTGACCACATGGCTAGGGATTGCAAGGAATCAGGGGCGGAAGGTGCGAAAGGGTGAAGACTTGGGGAAACTGCAGAGAGGGACGCTTGATGAAGGAATAATTGCTTATGCAATGGTGTTATTAAATTGCTTTTGCTTAAGGACTTGTTGTGTGTTAAGGTTTAAAACTTATGGTTATCAGTGACGTGTAATATATATATTGAGTTTGGTTATGAATGATTATTATGTTGTGATGAAAGGTTGTTTTAGACAATAGTGTTAAAAGTACTAATCAAAGCCCTTGGAGGTATGAGATGAGTTGTGGTACATCGAGGGTCTCATGGACAAGCTACCTTAAATAGCTAAAACACATGACCACCATTCGATGACTGTAAAGTCAGAAGTAAGAAGGATAACTCAGAAAGCGAAGGCGATTCGATAAAGCGTGTAAATATAAGAAGTTTTCCTTTTATAGGGAATAAGTTAGGTTTCGGGGACGAAACCTCTTTAAGGAGGGAAGACTTGTAACATCCCGAAATTTCAAGATAATATTAATTATATTACTTAATAATAGAGGGAAAGTTTACTCGGGTTATCAGGAAATAAATAAAAGAATAGGAGTTGGTATGGGTCGGGCTAGTGTCGGGTAATGGATGCGGATTGTGGACTTGGATTATTGGAGATGGGTTAAATGAGAATGGGATTTAAGGGATATAAATATCCCCTAAACCCAAAATATCTTCATTCTCACCCTACACCCTAAAACTCCTAACACACACATACACACACATCCTAACCGATCAAGATTCGGAGCCGATACCCGAGGTTTTGTTGATAGATCTGCGTTGGTAAGGTAAGAACATATCCAACAAAGCTAATATTACTGAAAATGGTTAGGATTGGATGGGTTAAACCGGACCCGAACCCAAACTGCCCAAATCGGACCCCTAAAACGTCGATTTTAGGCCGATTTGATGGTTAGGGTTTGTAGGCGCCGATCATACGATTCCGTGGGTACCAAAATCGAGTTATTTGGCTAAGAAATGAAGGAGTTATGGGCAAACAGATCTGCAGTGCGACAACTTCGCCTGCAAGATTAAGTTCGCCTGATGAACTTCGCCTTCAAGCGTAACTTCGCCTTCAAGCGTAACTTCGCCTACGGCCAAGTTCGCCTAAGGATAACTTTGCCTGAAGCCAAGTTCGCCTAAGGATAACTTCGCCTAAGGTTTAACTTCGCCTGAAGCCAAGTTCGCCTAAGGTTTAACTTCGCCTGAAGCCAAGTTCGCCTAAGGTTTAACTTCGCCTGAAGCCAAGTTCGCCTAAGGTTTAACTTCGCCTGAAGCCAAGTTCGCCTAAGGTTTAACTTCGCCTGAAGCAAGTTCGCCTAAGGTTTAACTTCGCCTGAAGCCAAGTTCGCCTAAGGTTTAACTTCGCCTGAAGCCAAGTTCGCCTAAGGTTTAACTTCGCCTGAAGCCAAGTTCGCCTAAGGTTTAACTTCGCCTGAAGCCAAGTTCGCCTAAGGTTTAACTTCGCCTGAAGCCAAGTTCGCCCGAAGGGTTAACTTCGCCTAAAGCCAAGTTTGATTGGAAAATAAATTATAAAGCGATAAGTTAAAGTTAGCTAATACTAGGCCACCAGATTAGGTCAGGCGAGTATTGATACGTGTAACTTGTACAGTTAGCCGAGCTCAGTTAAAGAAGGGATTTACAGCTATCAGAAAAAGAAGCAGTATTCAGGTGAGTTTCTAGCCCCATTCCTTGTTATGTTTTCGGGGCTGTGTGCATACTCGATGTGTTGTTAATACATTTATCCTAAGTGATAAGTGTATGTCATATGTGATATGTGTGATAGATATGAATGATTGTTTGTCGGTACGTGAACGATCTTCGGATATTGCGCGTACTGTCAGGTTAAAAATAAAGGTACGAATATTATATATCGTAGATGTATGAATATTCAAATGAATACTTGTCGGGGCGTGAACGATCTTCGGATATTGCACGTAACGACAAGGGGTATGGAATGAGGTAAAGAATGCCTAGAGTGTTCTTATGTTATAATGTAAGTATGTGTGTATAGGTACACGGATGGTATGTGATATGTGTGATATGTATGAATGATTGCTTGATGGTACGTGAACGATCTTCGGATATTGTACGTACTGTCAGGTTGTAACGTTATAAATATGGTAAGTATGATATGTATGTTTATGTGTATGAACGTAATAAAGTTAATAAAAGAAGGAAATGACGGTTGTATGGTTGTATAGTTACAAAAAGGGTACCGAGCCCTAATAATACTCGAGGTAGGATGTATGGTTGTATGGTAACGAAGAGGGAATCGAACCCTACTAATATTCGAAAACCAAGGGACCAGACCCTTATAATATCTGTGATGTTAGGGACCAGACCCTTATAATATCTGTGATGTTAGGGACCAGACCCTTATAATATCTGTGATGTTAGGGACCAGACTCTTATAATATCTGTGATGTTAGGGACCAGACCTTATAATATCTGTGATGATAGGGACCAGACCCTTATAATATCTGTGATGTTAGGGAATCGAACCCTTCTAATATTCGAAAACTAGGGACCAGACCCTTATAATATCTGTGAGGTTATAGGGCGAAAGGCTCTTTAAAACGTATGATTATGAATGTAAAGAAAGTATGTAAGTAAGAAAGAAAGTATGTAAGTAAGAATGAAGGTATGAGTACTTATGTGTGTATGAAAGAAAGTTATGAGGTTAAGTACGTATGTATGTAAGAAGGTATTGTATGATATTGTATGATTAACTAGAACTCACTCAGCGTAGCTGACTTTTAGTATGCACGCAGGTGAGCTGATTATAGAGTTAGCATGAGGATGACACACGGCATGGATTGAACGGCTGGCATCTGAAGAAAGAAGTAAAGATGTTTTAAATATAAAGTTTTGTGTTATGGTATCAAAGAAAAGATTTAATGTTTTGTAACAAATGATTGATGTTTTATATTCCGCGAAAAGTTTTAATAAACTCTGATTTGAAGAACTGTGTTTATGAGTAAATCCGACGCTAAAGTAGGGTCACCGGGTTCGGGGCCTTACAACGTGGTCATGGCCGGTCTGCACAGTACACTGGGAATAGTAAAGAAGTCAATGCCATGATGTCCAGAGAAGCAGGTGAATACAACTGGAACCTGCATTCGAATGAAACTAGTGAGCAGGCAAATATGGCTAAGGTTGAGAATGAAGAACGTGAGAAGATTACCGGAGAAGAGAAAGCTACTGGTAAGGAAAAAGCTTTCATGACAGATAACAAGGATCAACTCTCCGAGGTAAGTTCTAAATCTATTTGTACTAAATGTGAGAATTTGTCTGAGCAACTTGCTACCATAACTGATCAGTATGTTCGTTTAGATGCTGAATTTAAAACTCTTAAAGAAGATCATCACTTTATGAAAGCAAGAGAAAACAGTTACAAAGTTAAAATAAAAGCGTGTGAAAAAGATGTTAAAAGCTTAAAAACAAAACTTGCTGAAAAAATTGAAGTAATTGATCTAAGTTATGAGGTTTTAGAAGAAAAGACTAAACTGATTGCTGAACGAGAAAAGCAGATTGCTGACCACCAGGTGAAAGTGGTGGAACTGAACCGAAAACTTGAACAGTTCAGAAATTCCTCAGCTATTCTTGATCACCTTGTTAGTGATCAAGGTACCTCTACAAAGAGGGGAGGAATTGGTTAACACGAGGTTCCACCACCTTATAACCACAATTACACTTTTAACCCTAGTGTTCAGAAATCTGTTGATTTTGAAGTTCCTCAGACAGTTCCAATCAAGGTTACGAGTAAAGAACCAAGTGTTAGTAGTGGCGAAACGAGTTCGCCTGTTTCAAGTGTGAAAATTTCTGTTACGAGTCCAATCTCATCAGATTCGGATAAGATGTCCGAATCGGGTAAGACAAAAGAGAAGGTAGTGTTACCCACTGGTGGAGAAAAAGATAAAACTTATAAAAAGAGTACTCCACTCAACCCGTACGTCCCACCTTATGTGAGACGAACGGCCGGTAACACAGCCTCAACATCCAAAACAACCTTTGAAAAGAAAATGGAGCATAGGTGTTGTTTTAGGTGTAATAAGTTAGGACATCTTGTTGCAGATTGCCCTCTGACGCCGAAATTCAGAGGTGTGAGGCCTATTAAAACTGAGCATAAGTCTAATGGTAATTTTAATACTATTAAAAATGAAAACCCTTCAAAGTTCCGAAATGTAACTAATTCAGATTTTCATAGAAACAAACCTCAGTTTAACAATGCTAATAACCAAACCGCAAGATATAATACTTTCAATACACATAGGTTTGGAAGGCCTCACACTCAATTTCTAAGGAGATTTCCTAATAGGACTGACAGGAATTATACAGATGCTAACTTTGGAAAGCAGAAGTACGGGATATATAGATCCAAGACCAATTGGTCTTGGGTCCCTAGATTCTAATCATTTGCTTTATTGTGCAGGAACAGTTGAACAGGGCTGCCCACAGTCTTTGGATTGTAGATAGCGGCTGTTCCCGGCACATGACGGGTAACAAATACTTGTTGCACGACTTAAAACCTGTTCAAGGAGCGAGAGTTAGTTTTGCAGGTGAAAGTGGAGGAAGAATTACTGGAAGAGGAACGGTGTCCAATGGGAAAATGACTCTTGAGAATGTGAACTTTGTAGAAGAGTTGAAGCACAATCTGCTGAGTGTGTCGCAGATTTGTGATAAGGAGTACACTGTTCATTTCACGAAGAATGAGGCGATCGTGTTGAAGCCTGGTTTTCAGATACCAGACGAGTGGATAGTGATGAAAGCTCCACGTGATACAAATACTTATGTGATGGATATGAGGTCTACTGAAATGGCCACGGGAGAATCATGTTTAATGACGAAAGCAAGCGAATCGGAATCCGAATTGTGGCACAGGAGGATGGGGCACATTCATCTTCGGAAGATGAACCACATTGTCAGGAATGGACTTGTGATGGGCGTTCCCTTGAAAAGTTTTAACTTTGAAGACAAATGTATAGCATGCAAGAAGGGAAAGCAACACAAGAAATCCCATCTCACCAAGAAGGTCAACTCTATTGCCAGTACTCTAGAACTGCTTCACATGGATCTCTTCGGTCCCGTGAATGTAAAAAGTCTAGGAGGTACTTCTTACTGCTTGGTGATCACTGATGACTACTCGCGATATTCGTGGGTATATTTTCTGAAATCGAAAGATGAGACGGCTCAAATGGTGAAGAATTTGATTACCAAAGTTGAGAACGTCATGAGTAAAACAGTTAAGTTCATCAGAAGTGACAATGGGACGGAGTTCAAGAATTTTGAAATGGAGATCTTCTGTCTTCAGAAAGGAATTGAACATCAATACAGCGCTCCGTATACTCCGCAACAGAATGGAGTGGCTGAAAGGAAGAACCGAACTTTAATTGAAGGAGCCAGAACTATGCTGGCAGATTCGAAGCTTCCTGTGATGTTCTGGGCTGAAGCAGTTGCTACAGCCTGCTATGTTCTGAATAGAGTGTTAACCGTTAAGAGACTTGGTAAAACGTGTTACGAGCTTATGCATGGAAGGAAGCCCAACTTGAGTGGTCTAGAACCATTCGGGTCCCCTTGTTCGATCTTGAAGACAAACTCTAAATTTGGCGAAGTAGCCGATGAAGGAATCTTAGTCGGTTATGTTGTTGGTACTCCCAACAGACGTGTCTTCAATACTTCGACCTGTAAGGTGGAGGTGGTGTGTAACACCGACATCACAAGTTACCAACCGCCAAAACCTAGCAATGGACCTGCTGAGCTTTTCGACTATGTTAAGCTTTTTAAGTCGTTTAGCATACCGGATTTGGAAATTTCTGAATAAGAAGAAAGAGTTGCGACGAAGATGATACTTGATGAGGAAGAAAATCTATTGCAAAGACAGCTGATTGATAAATGTCAACCTTCCTCATCAAACACTATCGGTACCCCTGCTGCCTCTGCTGAAGAAGAGTTTATCAATCCTTTTCACTCTCAGCATGAAACAACCATTGATGAGATCTCTTCTAATTTGGAAGATAATTTGCATGTCGGTTCTGTTCCGACTACGAGAATTCATAAAGATCACCCTTTGGATAATGTGATTGGTGATGTGTCCTCAAGTGTGCAAACGAGAAGTAGCTTGAATGAACACACCTGTGTTTATACAAGCATTAAGGAGACAGGAATAATCAATGAATGCCTGTATACCTGCTTTATAAGCCAGATTAAACCGAAGAATTATCAAATGGCTTTAAAGGACAGCTCGTGGGTCGAAGCCATGCAAGAAGAGTTGGCTCAATTCGAGAAGATGGAAGTTTGGACTTTGGTTGAAAAACCAAAGAATGTGCATGCGATAGGCACAAAATGGGTGTTCAAGTGCAAGAGAGATGATAAGGGGATTATTATAAGAAACAAGGCGAGGCTAGTCGTTAAAGGTTTTAATCAACAAGAGGGGATTGATTATAATGAAGTGTTCGCTCCTGTCGCCAGGTTGGAAGCCATAAGATTGTTTTTAGCGTTTGCTGCTTATGAAAAGATGAAGGTGTTTCAGCTAGATGTGAAGAGTGCGTTTTTGAATGGGAAAGTTGATGAGGTTGTGTATGTTGAGCAACCTCCGGGTTTTCCTGACCCAGACTTTCCAGATCACGTGTACAGGTTGAGCAAGGCGTTGTATGGATTACATCAGGTACCTCGTGCCTGGTATGCAACTTTATCGGATTACTTGCTCGAGAATAGTTTTGAAAGAGGGAAAATTGATAGCACGTTGTTCTTCAAAAGAGATGGAAGCGACTTCCTGCTGGTACAAGTCTACGTGGATGACATTATATTTGCTGCGTCAAAAGTCTCCATGTGTCAGGAGTTTGAAGCCGTCATGAAGAAAAGGTTTGAAATGAGTGCTATGGGTGAACTAACTTTCTTTCTAGGATTGCAGGTTGATCAGAAGAAGGACGGGATGTTCATTCATCAGACGAAGTATGTTCATGATGTGCTCAAGCGCTTCAAGATGGAGGACAGTTCTCCATATGATACTCCAATCTGCGTCAATCACAAATTGGGTGCTGAAGTAGACGGTGATGCAGATGTGGACCCAACTCAATATCGGGCAATAATAGGTTCTTTAATGTACTTAACTGCATCTAGGCCTGATATAATGTTTGCTGTTTGTCTTTGTGCACGTTTTCAGGCAAATCCAAAAGAATCTCATTTGAAAGGTGCAAAGAGGATACTGCGGTATCTCAAGGGCAAGCCGAAGCTGGGGTTGTGGTACCCGAGAGGAGGAGACTTGGAGCTGGTTGCTTACACAGATTCTGATTATGGAGGGTGCAATCAGAGTCGTAAGTCAACAACTGGAGGATGTCAGTTTCTTGGTGGCAGATTGGTGTCGTGGCAATGCAAGAAGCAGACTTCAGTCGCAATTTCAACCTGTGAGGCAGAATACATGGCAGCATCCAACTGCTGCTCTCAGGTTCTTTGGATACAACAACAGTTGCGCGACTATGGTCTGAATTTCTTACTTACTCCTATTTGCATTGATAACACAACTGCTATCTCAGTAACTAACAATCCCGTGAAACATAGTAAAACTAAACACATTGACATACGTCATCATTTCATACGGGATTGTGCTGAGAATAAACTGATAATGCTTGAAAAGGTGGATACGCTTGATAATTTCGCTGATTTATATACTAAAGCGTTTGACAAATCCAGATTTCAAAACCTTATTGAACTGAATGGGATGATCAATCCCGAGTAACCATGCTTTTCTAGTGATATTTAAAAAAAAAAAAAAAAAAAACGTCACTAATCGCTTAAAAATATGTCGGTTACATCAGTTTGAAAGACTTGTCTTCGGATATGTTTTGGTCCTCATTTTCTACTTGTAGATTTTGAGGATAGCCATTAACCAGATTACTGATAGTGACCGGGGCGATTTATGATGGGTTTTTCATTCTTTCGCTTAAAATTAGTCGATCATACTTAGTTAGAAGGACACATACTAGTATGTGGTCGGTCCAGCTGATCCATTGGATCTTCGAGATAGCCGTTTACCCCGAAGACTTTGTGTTGGTCGGGGCGATTAATGTTAAAATTTTGAAAGAAAGAGGGAAATACTTATTTTTCAAGTCTGTTACTTCGTAAGAAGTTCGTTAGCTATGTTAAACGGAAAATTGATCCAACTTTGGAAAATGATAGATATACTGATTCTGTGTGCTTAACTAGTGAAGTTATTAGGCTTAAAAGGCTTTAGGACAGTCATTGTATGTCATGGTAACTTTTTATGGTGCGTAAAAGTAGACGTGATACAAACTAAATCTACTTGATTTTACGTGGAAACTCCTTAAGAGTTTTGCATGTCTTCATATATATCTTTCCGAATGATAGGCAGAAAAGCGATTACCCAGTCATACACGAGCCCATGTGTGTTCTGATTCCCGTGAAGATAGCGTCTCAAGATACTGCAGTGATCCAGATTCGGGACTTGCAGTTAATTTCTACTTTGAAGTCTATGTTTATTCAAAAAAAATAAAAAAATTTGGAGTTATTGAAACATTATTAGAGATGACAAAATATCAAGACTTCTCAATCTTAGAGCAAGAAGAAGAACGGGAACCAGAAGAAGACTACTTACAACTTAATCAGACACTATGGGTCGAGGTCAATTCGGGGTGACTTGGGGAAAGCCAAATACGCTTTGAGGATAGATAGGAGGCATCAATATTTCTGAGTTGTTGCCCACTTAAATTTTGAGGCTTAATTGAATATAACTCGTATCACAGAAACGATGAAAACCATCTTAAGTTATTTACCTGCTTACAACCTGTCTCTTTATGTCATAATACAGCTAAACACGGATCTATGTGACAGTCACGAAATTAGTATGATTCCTGTTCGGATCTTTTCTAAAACGTAGCAGTCCCTATCGAGACTGAAGTTTGATCCCTTATACTTTAAATTTTTAAGTTTTTGTACTTAGATAGTTTTATGATTTTTTAACTGGTTACTTAGAATTGATCATGTCATTTATTTCTTAAAGGGAAGTTTTAAAGGGTTAATTGAAAAATGTTCAAATTATAAGGTTTGATTTTGTAAATATAGGCGATGTTGTTAAACAGGCGAAGTTGTGAATAACTTCGCCTAGGCGAAGTTATCCGTAACTTCGCCTGTATAACTTCGCCCCTATATAAGGATGTTCAACAGTCACCCTGTTCATAACTTATATCCACAGCGAACTTATCCGACACCTTTCCGGCGAACTTATCATTTATTTCGATTACGTGTTATTTTTCCCAGATTTCATTACGTTCAAGGTTCGAGATGTCGATTTATTATGTATTCTATGTTCATTCATGCTTATGAGGGGTCGTTTGGACCGATTTCGAAACCTCGGACCATCGAAATTTAAAAACCGTTTTCAAATCTTGTTTTTACGTGTTAAGAACTATTCTGATCGTCTAGATAACCTTAAAACCATGTTATTCGGAGTCCTTAATCTTCAAAATTATCATAAAATCTCGGATTTTGAATTTTGAATTAGCGAACTGTCGCCGATTCAGATTCAGGCGAAGTTAGGGTTTAGGCGAAGTTATCCGTAACTTCGCCTGAAGCTTAAGTTCGCCTGAGGCGAAGTTATCCGTAACTTCGCCTGAAGCTTAAGTTCGCCTGAGGCGAAGTTATCCGTAACTTCGCCTGAAACTTAAATTCGCCTGAGGCGATGTTGTGATGAGGCGAAGTTAACTTTAACTTCGCCTAGATCATTTTTACTTAATATTAATTAGACGAATTTAAAGCTGAAGCGAAGTTGTTCCCAACTTCGCCTCAACTTTAACTTCGCCTATACAGAGTTTATCACAACTTCGCTCATGGTAACCAGCGAACTTGTGTTATTCATTAACGTTTATCTAACTTGGTTAGTTTGTTGCAGATATGGCTGCGGTAGCTGGTGCTGGAGGTGCAGGAGGAGATGATGGTGACAATCAGAGACAATTTTTCCCGGGTCACAATATGTACATCACTTTAGACCCGGAGGCGAGCGGTGTGGACGATTACCGCGAGATCATAACTTTCCTCCTACGCTCGAGGATTTTTCATGCCATCACAAACACTCTGCCGATATCTCTACCAAATATCGAAGACTTTTGGCAGACGGTCGAATATGACTGTCGTGTTGAGCCCCCGGTCATGCGAGCGACTGTGAACAATCAACAAGTTCAGTTCAATTCTGAACAGATCCGGGTGGCATTAAGGTTTGGAGAAGAGACGAGGGACGACCCAACTGAGTTCGTGGCTCCGTTCCGAGATGGAGCGTTTCTCCGAATGGGCTACTCTTGTCCATTAGGTGATACCCAGAGGAGGAAGGGTTTCCTTCTAGATCAGTGGCGCTTCCTTATGCACGTCATGATAGTTTGCATGTCAGGAAGGAAGGCGGGCACGGATGGTATGGGTGCGACCATGCAGTCTGCAATGACTGCACTGACTTACAACAAACGCTACAGTTTCAGTCAGATGGTCTTTTACGAGGTAGACATACAGAGAAGGGCGATATCTCGGGAGCGGTTCATTATGTACCCACGGTTCATCCAGATGATATTGAACCATGTGGCTCCGAATCTACCTCAGAGACGCCCGATAAGATACGTGGAATCTGTGAGCAAACGTATCTTTGCTCAATGCCGCACTTCGAGTGCGAGGAGCAACCCTGAACGTCGTCCCAGGCATACTCCACTGTTTGGGTTTTTAATCAACCCAGAGTATGTTCCTGCTGGTGGGGACGAGTTCAGAGATCCTCAACCGCGACAGGCAAGAGCAACTCAAGCTCCACCTGCTGTGCCTGTTGTGTCGGCTGCAGAGGATATAGATCTTGACGCTATCTTTGGAGGTCAAGGTTATTTTGATATGGATCAAGTTGAAGAGGTGCAGGTCTCTGCTGCACAAGGTACGGGTGTGAGTGTTACTAGAGCAGCAACGTCGATTGCTGACTCAGATTTGGATGACATTATGAATGAGGGGAGACGGTTGATGGTGTCTCGAGAGAGAACGGTTGGGAAGAGAAAGAGAACGGAGGATGATGATGAGTCAGAAGAGGAAGAAGATATACATAAGCTGATAAGAAGATCAAGACGGGAAAGGACAGGTGCTGGCATGGGAGCTGGAGAGACTTCAAGGATGGTACATTTTGCTCCGGCCGCACTGTCTGGTATGTCTATCGTTCCTTCTTCTGTACATGTTACAAGTACAAGCGCTGCGGATGTTCCCGTGGTGGCTACATCAGCTGCTGGCATTCCATCCATCACTGCTATCCAGACGTCGACTCCGGAGATCGTGTCTCTACCACCTCCAACGCTTACTCAGTCGGTGGTAGCTGCACGATTTGTAGAGTCAACGGTCGTTACTACTGCAGGGTTATCAGGTATGGTACCACCTGCGGTTACGCCTGCTTCTGATGTCTCGCCTTCGCCTATGTCAGACTCAGATAGAATAGCTTCACTAAAGCGGATCGTGGCAGAGCAATCGAAGACTATTCAACGCCTAGTGGAAGCAAATCAACTACAGTCATCCCTCCTGGTTGAGCATGGAAAATTATAGATGCCTTGAAGGAGTTCTTGGCATCTCAGGGGGAGATGAGCTGTAAGGGCGACGAGCTCAGGACAAAAAGAAGAAATGACCGAGACGATGATCCCAATGCATCGAAAGATGCAGGTGGTGAGCTGCCAAGAACTTCTCAAGCTCTTGGTACTTCCACAGCTGAGGGGGAGTCTACCGACGCGGCTGGTGGTGATGATGTGGTGTTGGTGGAGGATGACGTGATTGATGCGTTGAAGGAACTTGACGATGATATGTTCAGCGATGATGTGTTGTTTGATGAAGATGTGCTGCCGAGTGATGTGATTGAGAAGATCGGTGAGCAGATTGAGATTGAGAGTGAGATTGAGGAAGGAGAGATAGTAGTAGAAGACGTTGAACACGAGATCCCTGATGTTGAGAAAGCCGACATGGATACTGAGATGGATGAGACTGACTGGGAGGAGCAGCCTAGGTGGAAGGAAGGCTGTGCTCATTGGTTTATTAAGACCAAGAAGCCTGCTGTTCCAGCCATGTTCAAGAAGAGTTATAACATCAAAGGCTATGCTGAGTCGAAGAAGGGAATTATCTGTTGGATATATGATGAACAGATAAAGTTGTTTGTGGTGAAGCGTTATGATGGTATTCAATACTTCAAAAGAATGTTGAGATCTCTCAATACGTTGCCGGAATGTGAGGTGAAGGATTTGGCCAGGTTGGGCCTGATAAATAGAAGTGACGACAACATGGCAAGAGTGATTGAGAAGATCGTGTGGAAAGAAAGCATAAAAGAGAAGAAGTTTGAATTATTAAAGCCACAGAAGGGAAAGCTCGTGGAGGATACAGAAAGGGGAATGAGAGCAGATGGCAAGCCATGGATGGTGATGAAGTACAAACCGATCCGATGCATCAAGGAGGTTCCAATGAAGACTATGCCTCAAGATGTGTTGAAGAATCTAAAATGGTGGTACGTTGATTGCCAGACTGCTGAAGCCGTGATGGAAGACGAAGATGAACAAGAAGTGCTGAGGGTGTATAATCCGATGCATCTTGTTAACTTATCGAAAGCTGATCTGCAAGTGTTGAATGAAAAGAAGATATTCTATATTCCTGCTTGGAAGGATGAAGCAAGGAAATATCAGCGAGTAGTCACGGTATGTGTTAGAGAAGGAGTGCACGCGTGAAGATACAGGATTACAAGACAGATGCTGAAAGATCAAGATATGAAGCTACTGCCAAGGGGGAGTCTGTTGATGCATAAATGTCAGTAGTTCATATGTCTAATGTCTGTAATCGAGTCTGTAATATTGTTTATGTATTTGTTTGTTTAAAGCGAAGTTGTTGACAAGTTCGCCTAGGCGAACTTGTTGAACGAGCGAAGTTATGGACAACTTCGCCTGAGGCGAAGTTGTCGTGTATTTATATAGGGTACGGCTGATCGTTTTAGGTGGTTAATTTACGTGTAATTCGTTGAGTCAAGTGACGTGAGGTCGAGAGTCTGTAAGTATCACGGTTTGAGTTATAAATATAACGTGAGTTTGTTCGTATCGTATTCGTGTGTTTGTGAGCTTGTATTCTACGTCCGTAACGATCTACACGGGGATTCCGCACCTGTGTATATCGGGATATCTCGTGTGATCCGTCCAGGGAACCTACAAAACTTTTGACTATTCGCTTGTTACTTGTTATTTTGAAAGTTTGTTTGATATAGCTTAAGTCTCATTGGAAGTTTTAAGAAATAATATACTTAAGTAAAAAGTTTTTAGGATAAAATATCCTTGCAAAAATAAACCAGGATCTTAAATCCTTATAAAAATAGATTGAGAATAATGAATCCTTATATCTATGAAGATATAAACTGAAATAATCAAATAAGTGTAAACCGATAAACAGAAATCATACCGTAAGGTCTGGTTAGACCTAAGTTACCATAAGTATTGATCCTTTTGCAATCCTTATAAAACTGAATTAAAGGATTTTGAATCCATAAGTATTGATTCTTCGGTGATCCTCAAAATCTAATTTATGATACCTGATGCAAATAACTTACGATATTATCTGGGATTAAACCCAATAAACCGGGGACAAGCCCATAAAATAAACTGGGGACAAGCCCATAAAATAAACTGGGGACAAGCCCGTGCAACTGGGGACAAGCCCGTGTAATCTGGGTACAAGCCCGTGAACTAGTGTTAAACTGGGGACAAGCCCAAAAACTGGGGACAAGCCCAAACTGGGGACTGGCCCAAAGATACGGATGTTAACCGTGGTCTCGACCGAACCGGGATTTAGCCCAAACGTGAGATAACGTGAAAACGTTATAAACCGGAGGTATGGTACGTCTACCATAATTCGTAGGATCCTCCATATAGCCGGAAACAACGAAATTGTCAGCCACTAAGCGTGTACTGGTCCCGCTGCCCCGAACTATATGTTGGATAGCGTGCGCAACTGGCGATCGTGAGAAAGGTGAAAACCTTTAAACCGTAGGGGATATGACCATCGGGGGTCATATCCAAACGTGGGCTAGGCCAAGGGAAATAAGATAGTACCTCAAATGCAAAGGAGAGGTGGCCAACCTCTTGAACATCAAATGAATAATTATATTCCTGCATGGTTATTCAAAACTTGGAAAATATAAAGTGTTAAGAATATATTGTCCTTAAATTAACAATAATAATTCAAAAAGAATAATTGATCAGAAAGATGTTACCAATTTAAGGATCCTAGTTCCTCTCTCTGTATAATATATTCTCTCAGGATAGTGGATCGTGATTAGAAAAAATATTTCTTGAGGTGGATGGCATTCCATGCTCTTGGTAACCTGTTGCCTTCCATTGTGAGCAAATGATATGCCCCCTTTCCTACTTTTGACTCAATTTGATAAGGTCCTTTCCATTTGGGCGCTAGCTTCCCATCAGCCGGATTTGTTGTGTTTTGAAAGGCTTTCCTTAACATTAGATCTCCTTCTTGAAATCTTTTGATTCTGATATTTTTGTTATATGCCCCAGCTACCCTTTGTTGATAGGCTGCCATCCTGATCTTGGCCAAGTCTCTTAGTTCTTCTATAGTATCCAAGTCTTCAAGAAGGATTTCTTCATTGGCTTCAGGATCACGGATGCTCGTCCTTGCTGTAGGAACCACCATTTCTGTGGGAATTACTGCTTCTGATCCAAACACCAAAGAGAAGGGTGTTTGGCCTGTTGCATTTTTAGGTGTAGTTCTATCTGCCCAAAGAACATAAGGAAGTTCTTCAGCCCATTTTCCCTTCTTGGATCCTAGCTTCTTATTTAGATTGTTGATGATGATCTTGTTGCTAGACTCTGCTTGACCATTGGCTTGAGGGTGAACCGGAGTGGAAGTAATCATTTTGATGCCCCAACTGTCACAAAAGTTAGTAGTTCTATTCCCGATAAACTTGGAACCATTGTCATAAACAATTTCAGCGGGGATACCAAATCTAGTTATAATATTTCGTTTAATAAAAGATATTACTTCCCTTTCTCGGACTTGTGCAAATGCTTCTACCTCAATCCATTTGGAGAAGTAGTCAGTCATAGCTAGCATAAAGACTTTCCCACCTGGTGCTTTTGGTTGCTTGCCTACAATATCCATACCCCATTTCATGAAAGGCCATGAGGAGGATATAGGATATAGAGGCTCCGCTGGTTGATGAAGGATATTCGCGTGTCTTTGACAAGCATCACATTTCCTTGAATACTCCACTGCATCCTTCTTCATTGTTGGCTAGAAGTATCCAGTTCTAAGTATTCTGGAAAATAATGTTCTTCCACCTGTGTGATTGCCGCAATCTCCTTCATGAAATTCCTTTACTTCTTGGATCTCAGGATCCTCAATGCACCTCAAGTATGGACCTGCAAGAGATTTCCTATACAACACATCATGTAATAATATGTATTGTGATACCTTGAGTTTGAAAGACTTCGGATTCTCTGTGGCTGGAATTTCTCCATCTTGAATGTATTTTTTGATAGGATGGATCCATGATCCTCTCTTATTTGAGAATAAAGGATCCCAGAGCACGATTTCTTTATCATTCGTTATCTCTCCAACTTCCTGTTCTTCTATTGCTGGCGAGAGAATGTGGATTATTGGGATTTTCAAATCCTCAGGAATCTTCAGAGATGAGGCTAAGTTTGCTAAGGCATCTGCCCCAGCGTTTTCTTCCCTCGGTACCTATGTAATACTAAATATTTCGAAGGATTTCGATAACTCCTTCACAACATCTAAATATATATTTCATTAGTTTCTCACCTTTAACAGCATACGAGCCATTAAAGTGGTTATTTATCAATAAAGAATCTACATAAACTTGAAGATACCTGATCCTCATACTTTTTGGCTAATTGCAAACCTGCGATTAAAGCCTCGTACTCTGCTTCATTGTTTGTTGCTTGGAATTCACAAGCTATGGACTGGGGTAATATGTCCCCCTGTGGCGATTTCAGTATGATCCCTAATCCTGTTCCTCTTACGTTGGATGCTCCATCTGTGAAGAGTATCCAAGGATCATTGGTCTTTTCCAGTTGTTGTACTTCCAAGTCAGCTTCTTTTTGTAGATCACTAGTGAAATCATCCACAAAGTCCGCTAGTGCTTGAGACTTGATTGCTGTTCTTGGCTCGTATTGGATATCATATGCACTTTATTTCACAACCCACTTAGCCATTCTATCTGACAACTCTGGTTTTCTAAGATCATTCTTTACAGGATAGTTAGTTCTTAAAATAATAGGATGAGTTTCAAAATAATGTCTCAATTTAGTAGAAGCCATAATAAGTGCAAGAATTAACTTTTATAAATGAGAATACCTGGACTCCGCATCTAGAAGACTTTTACTTACATAGTATACAGGATGTTGTTCACCTTCATGATCCTTTACCAAGACGGCACTCACCGCATTTCCTGAGACAGCAAGATATAGATACAAGGATTCTCCATCCACAGGCTTCATTAGAGCTGGAGCTGAGGATAAGTAATCCTTTAGGGCTGTAAGCGCAGCTTCATGCCTTTCAGTCCGTTCAAATTTCTTGTTCTTTCTAAGTATATCATAGAAGTCTTTGCACTTCTCGGAGGATCTTGAGATGAATCTATTCAAAGCCGCTATTCTTCCGGTGAGTCTCTAGACATCTTTGGCATTTGCAGGAGACTTGAGATTGATAATGGCTTCGATTTGCTCCGGGCTTGCTTCAATTCCTCTTTTTGTGACCATATATCCCAGAAACTTTCCAGCCTTAACACCAAAGTGGCATTTGGATGGATTCAGTTTCATGTTATAGCGGTCCAGGATATTGAATGATTCCTCAAGGTCCTTGAGGTGATCCTCTGCTTTCTTCGACTTTACCACCATATCATCTATGTATACCTCCATAGTCTTGCCCAATTGGTCCTTGAACATCATGTTGACTAGTCTTTGATACTTCGCTCCTGCATTTCTTAGTCCAAACGGCATAGCAATATAACAATATACGCCGGTTGGAGTCATGAATGCTGTATCCTCTTGATCAGATGGTTCCATCTGAATTTGTTGGAATCCATAGGAAGCATCCATAAAGGTGAGCATTTCATGTCCAGCCGTTGCATCTACCATGGCATCTATATATGGTAATGGGAAAGGATCCTTGGGGCATGCCTTGTTTAAATCCGTGAAATCGACACACACCCTCCACTTTCCATTCTTTTTTGAAACAACGACCACATTAGCTAGCCATCGAGGATATTGAACCTCTCTGATCATACAGGCCTTAAGAAGTTTTTCAACTTCTTCTTGTATGATCTTGTTCCTCTCAGGAGCGAATTTTCTTCGCTTCTGATGGACGGGTTTAACAGTTAAATCCAGGCCGAGTTTATGGGTGATTACCTATTTTGAAATACCTGTCATGTATGAGTGCTTGAAGGCAAAGGTAGATCTTCTTCGCGCTAAGAAGGATATCATATCCTCCTCAATCTTACTGGGGATACTGGATCCTAGGAACACCTTTACTTCTGGATCCTCGGGGTCCAAGGATACTTCTTTGAGATCTTTCTCCCGAGCTTCCAGCACGTTCCTAGGATGTTTCTGTAGTTGCTATGCTATAGTTTGCTTGGCTGCTGGGTTCATTGATGAAGAATAATAGTTCCTAGCCTCCGCTTGGTCACCCACTATCTTCACAACTCTCCAAGGAGTAGGTAGCTTGATGCATTGGTGATAAGTTGAAGCTACAGCCTTCATTCCATGGAGCCAAGGCATACCTAAAATAACATTGCAACAGGAAAGGTTATCTATAACACAAAATTTTTGGTATGAATTTAACCCTTCGATATAAATCGAGAGGTTGATGTCCCCCAATGTCTTCTTGGTTTCACCACTGAAACCGACTAGCACTGATGTTCTATGACTGATTTCTGAATCCGGGATGTTCATCTTCTTGAGGACATCATGTTGGATAATGTTGACCGAGCTGCCACCGTCCGCTAGGATCCTGCGTACACAATGGTTACAGATAAATAAAGTAATAATCAAACCGTCATGATGAGGGTCCTGAATGTTTAGCTTGTCTTCCTCATCAAAGAAGATTCTCTTGTCTGTTGTTAATGTGGTTGACACTATTGGATGATCCCCGTTATCCATCTTGATCTCCTTGGCGAATCTTTTTGCTATAGAGAAAGAAGTTCCACATATGTCTGAACTTCCAGAGATGAAATTGCCTGCCCCCACATCCAGCTTATCCTGTTGAGGATCCTGGATCCTTGAATTGAAAAAGATTCTCTGATCAGTTACTCGAGTGGTGGGGATGAGTGGTCTTCTCTCGTTATCCAACTCGAATTCTTCTACTGGACTTTCTCCTATGGCACAAGAATTTCTAAACAATTCGTAGTCTCTGGAAACAAAGTTGATCACATGGGCATCCGGCGGCGGTGGTGTTGCTTTCTGTGGAAGATCTTCAGGATCCTGGATCTTGGATTTCTTCCTTCCCAAGAGTTCTTTAAAGTGACCCTTTCTCAGGAGGTATCCAATTTCTTTCCTTAAGCCGATGCACTCGTATGTCGCGTGGACAAAATCTTCGTGGAAGGCGCACCACTTAGACTTGTCCTTGAAGCCGACAACCTTCTCATTCTTTCGGGGCCACCTTGCTTTTTCTCCCAGATCCTTCATGGCACAAATTAAGCCATGAGTATCTACAGAGAAACAATAGTCGGAGATGCAAGGATAGTCTTCATCATCATCTCCTTCTTCAACTGCCCGTACGTTCTGATTGTTGAACTTGGCGTACGGCTTTGAATTGTTGTTCCTATTCCAGGATCCTTTATTCTTTTCGGGAGTTTCTTGTTTCGTTTGTCCTTCGAGACGATCCTGGATCTTTTTATCTTCTTCTAAGCGGATGTATCTCAATGCTCTGTTTCTGACTTCATCTAATGTCCTGTACGAAGTCATCACTAAATCATCATAAAAAGGGGAGCTCTTTTGAATTCCCATATTGAATGCTTCAACAGCAGTAGTCATATCAAGGTTTGGAATTTCTAGAGCTTCCTTGCCGAACCTGGTAACGAAATCCCTAAGGGATTCATCACTAGGTTGGATAACATGATATAAATCACTGGTTAACCTCTCAAATTTCCGACTACAGGAAAATTGAGTGTTAAAAAAATTAACTAAATGAGAGAAATATGTAACCGAGAAAGGGGGGAGACTTAGCAGCCATTTTAGTGCAGCTCCCGTTAGTGTCGCTCCAAATCCTTTGCAAAGACAAGCCTCCTTGAGTCTTTCAGGAACAGGATTAATTTCCATCCTTTCCCTATACTGGGCAACATGTTCCTCAGGATCGGTGCTCCCATCATATGTCTTCATGTTGGGAGTTTGGAACCGCTTCGGGATTTTAGCATCACATATGGGCGGAGCGAATCTGGATAATCTGTTACTTCCCTCCGGTATCTCAGGAATTGGACGTATCACTCCCAGGACACTGGATATCATATCCTTTAGCTTCCGTAACTCCTTGGCCATGGCCTGGTTGATACCTGAATCCTGCATGGGAACATGGTTAGTATCTAAAGGTATAGGATCGTACCAGTTACCTATCTGATGGGTAGAGTTTGATATTCCAGACATCTGTTTGCCTTATGTGTTCGAATTAATTGTTTACAACTTTATTAGATAATTAATTACTTATTATTTATTATTATACTGTTATGCACACAAACAACTCCGAGGCTATGCCTCAACCTTCAAAGAAAATTTTTCTTAAATTAGATTGTCTTTTATTTTTGGGAAATTTCTTAAGAATTCCCTACTTTTTTTTTACTTTTCACCTTAAGGCTAGGTAGTGTGACAAGTTCCGGCCGTAACTGGAAGGGGGAGAGTACTGTGAGTTGGGCCTTGGCAAAACGGTTCCGAGAACCCAAGGTAAGACGCCATTCCTTACCTAGAGGATAACCTGGCCACAGTACTCGAGCTTATAAGCCAAAGCTGGAACACAACTATCATACGACCGACACCTTAGGTTATTATAAACCGAATTTATGGTGGTTCGTGGCTAAATTATGTTTTTCCGATTACTGTGTTTTGTTATTTAAATGGTTAGTTGGGTGAAAAATCCATGGAACCCATGGGCACTCCTACTATCCATTTCTCACTTTGGTTTATATTTTTTGTTGGAGTCATCATACGTGGTGGTCCACAGGATGCTCCAACTACTCATATTTTTCTTCTGTTTATTCGTTATTTAGTTTGGTCGGTTAAAACGCCATGTAACGCTCACGGGTTGACAAACTATATTGTATTGTTAATTCGTTAATTAGTTGGGACAGTTAAAATGTCCTGTAATGCTCATGGGCTGTCAAACTCAGTTGTTTTTATTCGTTAGTTCGTTGGACCATTCAAAATTCCATGGAAAGCTCATGGGAGGCCAACACACAATATGTTTCGTTAGTTTATTTTAAAGTAAGTTAATTAAAAAACTTTAACTTTTAAATTAACCTTTTCGGGTGAATCCGAACTCCGAAATACATGTGGCAATGAGTCGTTCTCTTGATGCACGACTTAATTAGGAAATAAACATGATACACACTACATACTAGTAAATTTGTTGGGAATATTTGTATAATTTAGTAAAAAGAATATTTGTATTTTTTGTAATACTTAAAAATAAGTTTTTTTTAACCTAATGTGACTCCCCATAGCACAAAGCAAGTCGACTAGCTAAGCTTATACAAAGTGTACTGGTCATCATTCACAAGAAATTTAACACAAAATGAAGTGTTATGATGGAACATAATTCAGTATTATTTGACAAATGTGGTATGTGTATATATCTAGGTATACCATGTCTTTGTTTTATGGAACGCCTCGTTTCCGGTGCCCTACATTGGCGTTAATTTACTCATAAACACAGTTCTAAATATCAGAGTTAATTTAAACTTTCGCGGAAATAATAAAAGTCAACCATTCATTACAAATATTCAATACATGCCTTTAAAACATAACATAAAGTAGCTTATTAAAACATTATAACAAATATTCTTTGGATGCAAGTCCCTACAAATCATGTCATGTGTCCCTCCCTCAAGCCAATTGCTTCAATCTATTTACCTGCGTGCATACCAAAAGTCAGCTACGCTGAGCGAGTTCTAGTTAATCTGGTAACATACAATACATTCACATACTTATACATACGCATTCGAAGATACATATTATATGCTTAACTTGCTTATCTTTCTTTCGTATATATACCATCTTTCTTTCTTCCTTCGTTCTTTCTTTCTTTCTTTCTTTCTTTCTTTCTTTCTTTCTTTCTTTCTTTCTTTCTTTCATACTTTTATATTTAATCTTACTTTACATACTTATACGTTTTAAAGAGCCTTTCGCCCTATAACCTCTCAGATATTATCAGGTTCTGGTTCCTATCCTCTCAGATATTATGAGGGTCCGGTCCCTATCCTCTCAGATATTATGAGGGTTTGGTCCCTATCTTTAAGGCCCCGTTACCGGTGCCCTACTTTGGACGTTGGATTTACTTCTAAACACAGTTCTAAATATCAGAGTAAATTAAAACTTTACACGGAATATAAAAATTTCATATTACTTCATAACTTGTCTTAATCAAACATTCTTGTCTTTCAATTAAACATCAATAAACATAAAAACATCTTGAGTCTTCAGATGCCAGCTTCTTTATTCAACTGCCATGTGCCCCACTTAAGCTAGATGCCTCTACTTACTCACCTGCGTTCATACTAAAAGTCAGCTACGCAGAGTGAGTTCTAGTTAATCATACATCATACAATACATACACTTACCTTCATTTATGCATCCGAAGATACAAATTAAGTACTTTACTTATTACTTTCATTTCATACATACATTCATACTTTATTACTTCTATACTATATACTTATTGTCCTTTCTATCTTATATATTATTAGGATCTGATCCCTTCCTTTTCTATCTCAGATATTATTAGGGTCTGATCCCTCCCCTTTTCTATCTCAGATATTATTAGGGTCTGATTCCTCTTTCCTTGTCTATCTCAGAGATTATTAGGGTCTGATCCCTTGCTTATATATCTCAGATATTATTAGGGTTTGATCCCTTACTTTTCTATCTCAGATATTATTAGGGTCTGATCCCTTAGTTCTCTATCTCAGATATTACTAGGCCTGATCCCTTACTTCTCTATCTCATATATTATTAGGGTCTGATCCCTTTCTTCTCCATCTTCGTGCATACTTTCTTTACACCCTCATATCATACTATAGCTTAATATATATATATATATATATATATATATATATATATATATATATATATATATATATATATATATATATATATATATATATTTCTTAACATTCATACATACTCACATTTCATACATATATCTTTTATACCGACAAGCTATCATTCACATTCAAGACATATAAATCATACATACCATACACTTACCATTTAAGGTAAGTGTATTAACTATCACATCGAGTATGGACACAGCCCCGAAAAACATAACAAAGAAATGGGGCTAGAAACTCACCAGGATTCTTTTACGTTCTCTGTTAATCGTTATTTCTCTCTTTAACTGAGCTCTGCTGACTGTATATTAATTGCATGTATTAATACTTATCCTATTCACATTATTCAAGTTTTAGCCAAAATGGCTAAGTCTGGTCTATTCTAATAGCATTGTATTCGAATACCTTGTATTTGAATGGTATATGATTAGAATAAATTTGTATTCTAATGATTATATTGTATTCTAATGATCATGTTGTATTCTAATGATCATATTGTATTTTAATGACACAATGTAATTGAGTCCATGATTGTAATCTAATGGCAATGTAATTGAATCCATGATTGTAATGTAATGGCACAATGTAGTTGAGTCCATGATTGTAATCTAATAGCACAATGTAATTGAGTCCATTATTGTAGTCTAATTATACATTGTATTCGAATGTGTGTATTGTATGCGAATACATACAATGTAATCGAATACTCATTGTATTCGAACTTAACCATTGTAATCGAATGGTTCATTGTAGTTGAATGGTTCATAGTAATTGAATTATTCAATGATATTGTATGGTTCCTTATAATTGAATGATTCAATTTAATTGAATGGTTTATTGTAATTGAATGATTCATTGTAATTGAATGAGTCATTGTAATCGAAATGGGCATTGTAATCGAATTGCCCATTGTATTCAAGTTGAATCATTGTATGCGAATGGGTCCAATGTATTCGAATATGAGGCATGTAATCGAGTTTGAGATTGTATGCGAATGGGTCCAATGTATTCGAATATAAGACATGTAATCGAGTTTGAGACTATATGCGAATGGGTCCAATGTATTCGAATACAAGGCATGTAATCGAGTTTGTCCTTTGTATTCGAATGGGCTTCATGTAATCGAATGAGGTGAACCGTTAGGGTCCGTTTATCACCATTATTACTACATTTCATTGCCTTAACACCCTATTATGGTTCGGTATCAACCCATAAATGTTTCCCTAACCGTTTTCGACCAAAACTTGACCCGTGCAACCATAAAGCTTGGTCCTTTGTAGCTAAAACGTTCAAAAACTAGATCTAGGGCTTATTTATGAACCATATATAACCATGAGTTCGTTAAGTTCATTTAATTATCAAGTTTGCAACTTCATGATTTATCTAGACCCGATTCACTCAAGCTAGCTGCCCCATCCTCCTCACCTGCGTGCATAATAAAAGTCAGCTACGCTGAGTGAGTTCTAGTTAATCATACATCATACAATACATACACTTACCTTCATTTATGCATCCGAAGATGCACATTAAGTACTTTACTTATTACTTTCATTTCATACATACATTCATACTTTATTACTTCTATACTATATACTTACTGTCCTTCCTATCTCAGATAGTATTAGGGTCTGATCCCATCCTTTTCTATCTCAGATATTATTAGGGTCTGATTCTTTACTTCTCTATCTCATATATTATTAGGGTCTGATACCTTACTTTTCTATCTCAGATATTATTAGGGTCTGATCCCTTACTTCTCTATCTTAGATATTATTAGAGTCTGATCCATTCGTTCTCCATATTCGTGCATACTTTCTTTACACCCTCATATCATACTATACCTTTATCTATATATACTTTCTTTAACATTCATACATACTCACATGTCATACACATATCTTTCATACACATTCATAATTCATATACTTACCGTACCGACAAGCTTTCATTCGCATTCAAGACATATAAATCAATATGCCATACACTTACCATTTAAGGTAAGTGTATTAACTATCACATCGAGTATGCACACAGCCCCGAAAAACATAACAAGGAAGTGGGGCTAAAAACTCACATGGATTCTGATACGTTTTCCGTTAATCGTTACCCCTCTCTTTAACTGAGCTCTGCTAACTGTATATTAATTACATGTATCAATACTTATCCTATTCACATTATTCAGGTTTTAGCCAAAATGGCTAAATCTAGTCTATTCTAATAGCATTGTATTTAAATACCTTTTATTTGAATGGTATATGATTAGAATACACTTGTATTCTAATGATCATATTGTATTCTAATGATCATAATGTATTCTAACGATCATGTTGTATTCTAATGATCATATTGTATTTCAATGATCATATTGTATTCTAATGACACAATGTAATTGAGTCCATGATTGTAATTTAATGGCACAATGTAATTGAGTCCATGATTGTAATCTAATGGCACAATGTAATTGAGTCCATGATTGTAATATAATCGCACAATGTAGTTGAGTCCATGATTGTAATCTAATGGCACAATGTAATTGAGTCCATGATTATAATCTAATTATACATTGTATTCGAATGTGTGTATTGTATGCGAATACATACAATGTAATCGAATACTCATTGTATTCGAACTTAACTATTGTAATCGAATGGTTCATTGTAATTCAATGGTTCATTGTAATTGAATGATTCAATGTAATTGATTAGTTCATTGTAATTGAATGATTCAATGTAATTAAATGGTTCATTGTAGTTTAATGATTCATTGTAATTGAATGAGTCGTTGTAATTGAATGAGTCATTGTAATCGAATTACGTATTGTAATCGAAATGGGCATTGTAATCGAACTGGCCATTGTATTCGAGTTGAATCATTGTATGCGAATAGGTCCAATGTATTCGAATATAAGGCATGTAATCGAGTTTGAGATTGTATGAGAATGGGTCCAATGTATTCGAATATAAGGCATGTAATCGAGTTTGAGATTGTATGTGAATGGGTCCAATGTATTCGAATAAAAGGCATGTAATCGAGTTTATCCTTTTTATTCGAATGAGGTTCATGTAATCGAACGAGCTGAACCGTTATGGTCCGTTTATCACCATTATTACTACATTCATTGCCTTAACACCCTATTATGGTTAGCTATCAACCCATAAATGTTTCCCTAACCGTTTTCGGCTAAAACTTGACCCGTGCAACCATAAAGCTTGGACCTTTGTGGCAAAAACGTTCACAACCAAATCTAGGGCTTATTTATGAACCGTATATAACCACGAGTTCATTAAGTCCATTTTAAGCATAAAGTTTGCAAATTCATTATTTATCTAGACCCGATTCACTCTAAGTTATAGGGCAAACCATTCATAAAAACATAACCTTTAAGGATAAAGAACATACCTGTATGCGTTTTTAGGCTACGGTTAGCTTTGTTTATGAACAATAGTCTTGTATCTTGCTTGTATATCAACGATATAGCAATATATAGCTTGGTTTTGGTCTCAGATATTCGTTTTCCTCTTGCGGCCGTGAATGTGAGGTTATGTGTGTGTTTTAGAGTGTGTAGAGAATAAGATGGATAGAAATGAGGGTTTTAGGGTATCATATATGGCATATACTTACCACATAAGGTAAGTGTATTAACTATCACATCGAGTATGCACACAGCTCCGAAAACATAACAAGGAAATGGGGCTAGAAATTCACTAGTAAGTGATTCCTTTCTGAATTTACAGTAATGTCCTTTATGAGTTGTGCACGGCTAACTGTGTATAAATTAACAAGCATCAGTTAACTACTCCTTAGTATATTATATTTCTAAGTCATTTTCCCATTCTAAACGTTATCTTTCCTTATTAATTTATTATTTATCTTTAGCTCATATATCATATAAGTCCATATCTATCATTTACGTACGTATACGCTGCTTATCTTTCGTTTATTTTGGAAAATCACTTTGGTCCGTATAAGTCCTTTTGGTGTGTAAGTTTCCCAAGCGTATAAGTCGTCTAGCACATAATTCTGTATAACATATAAGTTATACATATACATCATACATATACATACACGTCACATACATACATATACGTTTATATACATACAAGTTACATGCATACATATATGTTTATATACATACACGCTACATATACACATATACGTTTATATACATACACAGTACATGCATATATACATTTATATACATATACGCTACATATATACATATACGTTTATATACATACACGGTATATGCATACATATACACTTATATACATGGACGCTACATACATACACGTTACATACATATACGGTGTACCCATACATTACGCTGCATACATACACGTTGCATAGATATACCTTATATACATACTTATACGATCTCTTCTACTTATGAGCTACTTAGACTTATATGGCGTATATACTTATACGCTCGTATAAGTTCAGTTCAGCTCCTTTATTCGCTATGTGGGGTTTTTTTTTCTATTCCGGCTCCGTCAGCTGCCGTTAACCACCATGGTTAGTCAGAGTTTGATTGTTTATGACCTAGGTAGCTTCGGGGTGTCCAGATCTAAGCTAAGGTGACCATTAAACTCGTTTTTGGTTGATTAAACACCCGAATAAAGCTAGATCTAGATTCAAATGACACATTCGTCATTCCGGGGCTGTGTTTTCGCGTTCTAATATGTTGGGTCAGATGGGATAACTAATTTCTACCAAGCTTCATGCAAACCGACTTCATTTACCCATCCTTTTCACGAACCAAACATTACTCGTTTTACCCGAAACGAACCGACTAACCCGTTTACTATCAAGTTCATTACTTTATCAATAAGCATGGCCCATTCTATCATCCTTCCAGTTTTCATGCAAATCCTTACACGAAAAGTAAACATGTTTAACAAAAACGTACATTTGAGGTATATGTTTGAAATCACGACCAAAACCATAACAAACGAACTCGAAATTGAGTGATTCAAGCGGCCACGGAACCGTCTCGGCCAGATCTACAAAACCATCTGTGCCTTCACCGGAAAACGCCGCTACGGTTTCCGGAAAAGCTGAACAGTGGCCGAAAAATTTCTTTTTTAGTTGTTACGGTTTTGCTGATAAAACCGTACTTCCTGACCTCTGATCGAAGATCTGATCAGTGAAAATCTTCATTTATATGCCATGAATACTCAGTTAAAATCGTAGATCGATCCGACGGTTAGATCTTTGGGAATCATTATGTCGTTGTGGGTTATTTTTTTCAAAAACGGGAATTGGAGAAGTGTGTGTTTTCTTGAGGTGTGGAGGCAAGGATGGGTATGAATGAGATGGTGACTATATTTATAAGAAGATGGTAGGATTTCATGTTTAACTTTTCATCTAATGACACTTATTCCCCTCCTAATTTAGATAATTAAATTTATCTTCTATAATTTAATTAAACCCAATTTCTTTAAAACATTAAACGAAATTTGGGATGTCACATTCTGTGCGTATTTATGTGTGTGTGTGTGTATACAAAATTTTATTTCCCGTACTACGGGGGTGGTTTTCTTTTTTTGTTTTTAATATTTATATGTTTATTTGGATTTTAATTTTATTTATTGTTTGAAAGTTAATAATATACATAAGGTTTAATAATGAAAGGGTTTCACAAATAAATGATACGTTATAACCCGTTTAAAAGTTATATCGGTTTGGTGACCTATGACCCGCTTATTTTCTTTTACTATAAAATTGTTTCTTTATTATAAATACTATCTTTTAAAAAAAACAAATATTAATTTTTAGTATATCCCTATTTTATAGGATTTTAATATCAAATACTTGGTAAGATCAATTTTTAATTTAATGAGATGTTATAACCCGTTTAAGAGGTATCTGGGTCTGGTGAGAACCAAACTCGTGAATTCGGGTCAAATACATGAGAAACCTCAATTTACGAATAAAACAATATGGTGACTTGAGAAAATTTACGAAGCAACCAAGGAGGTTTTAAAGGTTTCGTTTATATATATTATAGATAGATAGATAGATTGATTGATTGATTGATAGATAGATATGTACAGTATTGTATAGTATATGTATATATGGGTATGGTACGTGTGTATATATATATATATATATGCAAATTTGTATGTATATGCATGTATGTATGTATGAATGTATGTATGTTTATATGTATATGTATATGTGGCTTGAGAAAATTTAGGAAGCAACCAAAGAGCTTTTAAATGTTTCATTTATATATATTATGGATATATATATTTTCACGCCCCAATCTAAAGCGGAAATGTCGGGGCATGAGCTGATTGTTCACAGCTCTTAAGGTACTATCACGCAATAATTATAAGGGACAATATCTATTAACTTTAATTAATTGTTCAAATAAATCCAAACAACCAAGTACATAAAATTAAAAATAAAGAAACAAGATAATTGTCACACCCCGACTAGCTAATTGCGAAAGCGTATACGGGAATGTAACAGACACCTTTGGTATCAACTACATTTTTATAAAGAAAATTTACAACTAATTTACATCATATTACATAAGTTGGTACTAAGTTTACAAACTAGGCGAAAAACACGTAACCAGTTCTCGTGACTGCTTATTCTTTATTATATACTTGTATCTATTTACAGCGATTCAATTTCACTCTTAACACCGAGCACGTAAGCAAATCATTCCAACTTTGGCTTACCTGAAAAGCATGTTAAAACGGGTCAACTACGTCTAGTTGGTGACTTTCAAGTTTAATGAGTACGAACAAAAACCAGTATATGTGTTCGTAAAGATCATATTATGTATGTATGTATGTATGTATGTATGTATGTATGTATGTATGTTTTTATACTAAGCCACAAGTGAAACCTAAACGAGCTAAAAACACATGGCCACACCTGCCAATGTACTCCTGTTGGCATTTAATAGCCACTTTTCCCCCAAACATGTAATATGTCTAACATCACATAGCAGAATGTAATAACTTTAAATGATAATGTGCAGTTGGGTTAACATGTTCCAGCATACCCCTCCGGCCCTGTCAGTTGGGTTTGTCAAATCGATAGTACTATCCACAGGTCACCGGCACGAAGTTAATCACTTGTGTTTGTGGGGACTTTCAAGTGTTAGTACTTAGATAATTCACATCATCACAAGTTTTCAAGTATATAAGTATATGTAAACATGTTTTCCACCCCAAAAGTTCGTAAAAAAGTTTAGAAAGTAGGGTCATGAAACTCACCTTATCATAGTTCAACTGGTAATACGTATCAGTAACTAGTGTGCCTCGATTATAGCTTGAATCCTATAACCGGTACAGTACTGTTAATACTTGTATAGTGTTTAAACTAAATCGGGTTGTATAACTTGTCTGGGTATGGTTGTTAGGCCCAGAACATGTCAGTAGTCTTAAATTGTGACGTTGTACTATATGAAATTTTTAAAACCAGACTTGGCTCAGTTTCATCATTTTCCGTGCCTGGCCAAGTTGATCGTTTACGTGTTTCGGAAATAGGTAATATCACATAAACTTAAGTAAACATACTATTTGATAAAATGATTTGATTTATAAAAAAATCTTGGGTTTCAGTATCTGGATTGGTCGCAGGGTTCGTTTCCGTTTTCATATGGGTTTGATCATACAAAACGTGTACAATCCACCCGAACTGTCCGGAAATCTCGTAAAAAGTTCATTTTTTAGCAAATCCATTCAAAACTATGATATTTGACCACTTTTGATGCTTTGACATACCAGTCAGTTCGTTAAACATAATGCTGCCGGTATTGTCAAAACATATATAATTTTAAATTTTAAATTACCATAATATATTATGTAATTATATATAAATTATTAGAATTTTTTTAAAATAAATTAAAATCTGTAGAATTTTATAAAAATATTTTTAGAATTTTTATACTTAGTTATTTATTTATAAAAATTCATTTTATGTGTTATAATTAACCGATAATTATCCCGTTTATACCAACTGATTCCCGAAAAACCCGATAATTTTTCTGAGTGGTCACAATATCATAACATAACCCCTGTAAAATTTTCAGAACCTAATTCTTTGGCCAAAATACAATCTTGCGCATTTTTTGGCTGTTAAAACCCGATAAAAACGCAAAGGCACAAACTGTACCTAAACATATCCAAGTGATACCAAATTTACCAATGATCTTACCATCACATATGAGTTTCAAACCAAATTTCATAATTTTTCAAGAAGTTTAACTATTTTTCATAAATAAACGCTAATAAACGGTAATAAATTCGCTAAATATTCTCCATTTATTGAAAAATTACCAAATTTGCACAGGGACTCACTTATATGATCCCTAATGTCCCTGAAAAGTTTCACAAACTAAAAACTAGCACATCACAACCTAATACTAAACAACCCCTAACGAGTAAACTGGTAATTACCTTTTTGGTTTTCGAGTGTTTTTGGTTGTTATATCGACTCTCCTGGTATTTGGTCACAAATTCAGTGTATCTACATATCATATAACCCAAAACCAAGCATAAATCATCCATAATCATGCATTGTTAATTAGGGTTTCGGTTAGGGTTTCAAACCGAACTTTTAAACCGTAAAAACGTTATATTGACGTTCTAATCCGTGTTTTAGGTCAAAAATCCATATGTTCCTGGTTTGTAATCATTTTTAAGATCAATACATGATTTAGGTCATTTTAATAGGTATTGGATGTTTAAACATGCTTAATACTAATCAAGACATGTTTATTTATGTTTAAGTTTGATTAAAATGGCATAAACATGTCAAACATTTAAGGTACCTTTTGCAGGTTTTGATGAACAAGAAGTCTGGCCAGAAGTATGTGTGAACATAAGTGTGAAATGTATTGAGAACGTTCAAGAATAACAAAGATATACTAAGGGTGGGACCCCCATTATTTTCGGCCGCCACTATTAAGGGGCCCAATGGGCCTCTTTTTGGCCCATTGGTTATTTTTTTTGCGTGCCAAGGTTCGGTCTCGGTCCAAAATTTAGTTCGGGTTTGGTTTTTCACAAGAAAAATAGTTCGGGTGCGAAAAACAGCGCGAAAACGAGTGTTTTTCAGCTCATTTTTGTAAAATAAGAAAAATGTACTGACTTGTTATAAAAATCCAAATTATTTTCACGAATTGCTTAAAACGTGTCATATAAGTGTTATACAAGTATTTTTTGGTTTGACGGCTGCTACAATGATCGTTTTGATGTTAACGATTGGTTTTAAACTCATAGCGTACCGTTAAACGAAACCTTTTTCGTTTGAATGGTTTTATACGTACTGGGGTCTTAATATCAATATGTTATCCACTATAATGTATATATCACTCATATATGACCCCTTAGTATATATATACAGGTCATAACCGGTATCGGTCGATTACTCGTTTAATCACTACGAATTAACCGATTTATCGTTTACTCGCTACATAGTAAGAGAAATTGACCGAAAAAACCCCATCAATAAGTAAAATTAATTGAGGGCTTTCGTTAGTTAGACAAAAACAAACATTTTACATGAAGACAACTTAACCGGAAAGATTATGGAACAATGAGAAATCAAGAGTCAAAGGGTCTTGAAGCACAAAAGTCAAACCGTATAATGAAAATTCTTGAAGAAAACACCATGAAACATTATGAACTACTTTCTGAGAGGTGGGGGCTGAGTTTTAGAGGTATTTAGGGTTTCTTGTTAGGTTGATTATAATAATAAAAGTCAGAACTCGTTTATTTGGTAAATGGGGTCAAATAGGAAACTATATAACCAATTAATGACAAAATCAGGTATAATAACCTAGGGATTTCGTTTGTAATAATAGGGGAACGAATTTGGACACATTATAACATCATATGACTTGTCTTGTGGCTTAATTTTTTTTATTTTTTGGCAAAAGTAGTCCTTGTACTTCTATAAACGCAATTTTTAGCCGTTTTAATCGGTTTTAAGAATTTTTAAGAGTTGTTTGACGAGTTTGAAAGTTATGAGAGTGTAAACTAAGTTAAACCAAGTTAAATGCCAATAAATACGAGTTTTTAATAATACGAAACATCCGAATTACATTCCGGAGTCGGGTAAACGAATACGAATTTAAATACAAAAAATCCGAAATGTTACAGTCTCCCCTACTTTTGGGAATTTCGTCCCGAAATCAAGGAAAACTAAAACAATATAATGTTAAAAACAGTTAAATTTATGGAATCTTTTTATATAAAATTTAAAATTTAATCATAACATGGAACTTTGAGTAGTCGGAGAAACGCTCCAAATGAAATTCGGATAAGGGCACTTATATATAGGTTGTACTAGCGGCGTATCCACCATGTCCTTATTATCATTACATTTGTACTCTTACCCAAAACTACTTTCGGTTCTAAGTTATGACACAAAACTGCACGTATGATGATTTACATGCGAGGACTTGGATAATTACGTATGCATCCATAATTACTTCGATTGTCGGATGGTCCACATAATCCGTCCCATCCTGTGGGTTACAAAATTTTTTATAAGACATAACTTTGTGAGAAAGTAGAAGTTTTAATTAGTCTTAACGTAAAATCGGGAGATCATAAATGCATGAAATATTTGAAATAAAACAATGAGATGAACTTTGGAGATTGATTAATGAAAACACTGGTCTTTTTTATAACTTTTGATATGAATGTATAAATCTTAATATTTAAGGGAAATGAAAACTTGAAGTTGAGATAAATTTTTGAATGAGAATTTGACAGGATAGATCGTGATGAACGATAATAGGAATATAAGATAACCAACGAAGTGTTGTGAACTAAACAAATTAAATAGCAAACAAGTTTTTATAAATGTACAAAAAAATATCAACACCAAAAATTAAGTGAATGATTAAATTAATAGTTTAATTAACAACAAATCTTAAAATGAGTAATAACATGTAAAATCTTTAAATATTGCCAACATTAGAAATGAAATTCTTATGATCGAGAGTATAAATTTAAACGAGGTTGAACAAAGATTTTGAATAATCAAGTTTGGTTAGATGAGGAACTTATGAAATTTAAATATAAATTTATATGAAATTGTAGCATTACAACTGTGAACTGAGATGAGATAAATACAAATTACAAAATTAGTTAATAATTGAGACATTAATTGAAATGCGAAAATTTACATGTTCGAATAAATTGTTAATAAATTAAATGGAAGCGGATATTCTCGTATCACCGAGATCGTCCTATTCCAAATAAATCTTCAAAATTAGGTAAAATATAAGGTGGGGAATTGTATTATCCACAAATTTCAAGAGATTTTCCTATTTCCACAAAAATATTATAAATAAGATAAAATAAATAAATTGAGATATCTATGATTTATAATGGATGTTCAAATAAATAATGAATATTAAATTAACAATGAAGATAAAAATGGGTTGGAAAATAATATAATACAATAAGAGAAAATGTGGGGTTAGAAATGCATGAATCACCATGACTATTCCAACAAACTAGCGAAGTCATCATCGAAAACATTCATAATTCTCAAGATGTAAAAAAAAATCCAAGTAGGGCGTTGAAATATCTACGAACCACCGTGTAATTTCAACTAAATAACGAAATGTAATAAAAACGAAAATAGATCGTTGAGATACCCACGAACCACCGTAGGTTTTCACTAATAAAATCGTGAAAATGTCAATAAATAAAATGAGTAACTGAGTTATACATGGATATTCAATCAAGAAGGAAAAGTCAATTTTATCATGAAAATAAAAACTAAGTAAGTGATAATATAATTTAATAGTGGAAATTAAATTTAAATAATGGAAAATTCAACTTAATAATAAAATCACAATAATTGTAATGCAATAATAAAGACTTATAAGATGGACGTAAGTTGTGTAATATGAGAAGCAACATGAGATTAACAAAAACATAAAGTACTAAAATGTTAATAATTAAAAGTTAAGGTTGAAAATTAAAACGTTTTTGAATGTTTGAGAATATAAGAAAATAAATGAGAAAAGACAATTTAAATTATACGACTAAATGATAACTGACGGTGGAAATTGTGTCTTTATAATTATAGGATTGTACAGATCATGAGAATTAAAATATTTTTATTAATTGAAGTAATGTGAATAAATCAAATCATAAAATTTTGATTAAATCAAGTCAAATTAATAAATGAATAAACGAATTCTCTTTGATTGGTTAGGCTTTCCATGAGCCTTCCATATCATTTTCTTGTCCCAACTTGTTAGCATACCAAAATAGTTATTTTATTTTGAGTTGGATTTCCCATATGCTTTCCATAGCCTTTTATTGGCCCACCTTAATAGCATAAAATCAATTAAGAGGTCCATGACAATTTAAATGGCCAAACTAATTAACAAATTATCAAAACAAAGAAGTTGGACGACCCATGAGCGTTGCATGTCTTTTAACTGTACCAACTAAATAACGAACTAACGAAAGAAAAATATGAGTATTTGGAGTATCCAGTGAACCACCACGTATGATTAACTTCAACAAAAACATAATATTAAAAACGACTTGGGAAATGGATAGTGTTTGGAGTATCTCGTAGGCATGTATATATGCCCGTAGGCAATTCCGGCAAGCACTGATGTGGTTTTGCTCCAGGATTTTGCTGAGGATCTTGAGGCCAGTAACGTTCTGTATAGAAAAAACTTTCAAAAGCAATATATTTAGGAAAGGATAAAATAGAATATAGCTAAAAGAATAAAGAAGAAAGATGAAGGACAAAACTAGGGATTGGGATTTGTGACCGTAGAGATTTCAATAGATAGTTTATTGATACTAGATGATGTCCGGAAAAGTAATAGTGTGCATGCGTTCCCGGGGCAGGACAAAAGAAGAAGAAAATAACTAGGCAAGAACCGTATGGCTTTGATTCCATGTAGAATAATGAAAACTCCGTAAGGTGTAACGTATTATTAATCAACCATATATAGGGTTACAAGAAGATAAATACAAGGAAATATAATCAAATACAATCTCCTAATTATAGTAACACTATAATACTAAAATTCTACTAATATATTATATAATATTCTCTAATAGTTAAATGATAATTAACTTTTTCAAAAAGTTGTCTAATGGGATTTGTTTTGCAGTAGAAAACTTGTTGGATTCCCTAGCGTGATGCAACATGAATTTAGTTTTTGTAGGTAATGGTTAGATACATTATGATATTGGTATGGTATCGACACCCGGTATAAGAACATGAAATAGAAACCTTTAAAATAAAGTGTGATATGCCCAAAAGGATATCGATATGTGTTTCAAATTGATCTAAAACCATATATATGAAGAAAGTCGTGATACGCTTTATATAAAATTAGCACGTGTTTTACATTGATCGACAACCTTAAAACGAATATCAATACTGGTTCCAATAATATGGATTACCAGTACCAATATTGTTGTTATCTCCTCAGTTCATCACGGTATCGTTAGAGTACTAACACTCGATATAGTTTACGATATGAAAACTAATCTACTTTATAAACAACTTCGTTTTCAACAAAAAGAATATACCGGAACCTCAAGAAAAAGAAAGTTAAACACACCTACATATACAAATTTTTCAAAAATTAACGTACTGGTGTTAAGAAAAAATCAAATTAAATGAGTTAAGACGTATATAGTAAGACACAAATTACTATATACTTGATAAAGTAGCCAAGCGTTGCGGCAATGAAATTGAGTTGGGTTGGAATTAGTGCTCGATTTGTCATGGTACCGATATAGTAAAGGGATTCGTATAGTTTTTGATAAATAAAAAGTACTCTAGTTGAATACAACTTAGTTATTATCGGACTTTCACTTGAATGTCGAAAACAAATTGAACAAAACTACGAAAACCATAAAAAATCGACATTGGTTATGATAATACTGATAGCAAACTGGTTTTGCTCACACTACGTGATTATTGACCTTCAGCCACACGAAAAAAGTGTGGCCGTAGGCCTTTAGCCACACACATTTGGTTCAGGTCATATATGGCCAAAGGTCACGACACCGTGGGTATGATATGGCCACACACAGTTTTTAGTGGCCTTATTGGTAATAAGTGTGGCCAAAGGGTACAGACATTAGTTTCTGGCCATCAAGAAGCCTCCCCAATAAGTGTGACTAAATGGTAGAAAATGGCCACATATCAATGTCCAATGAGTGACCATTTCATCTATATAGCCACATGAATTTATGTTTTAGCCACATGAATTTTATATTAATGTGGCCAATAGGTTTGTGTTAAGCTTACATTGTGATCTATACCGTGTGAATATAGCAAAGAAATGGCCACTTAAATTTAATAATAGCGTGGCTATTTATATGATATAGACACAAGATATTACATACAAAGTGGCTAAATATGTTTACTTGCCACTCAAAATCTCCTTTGTAGATTATTGTGTGGCCATTGTCTTACCGTTTATCACACAAAATGTTTTTCCTAATATAAAGTGTGGCTATTGTAAAACTTTTCGTCACACATATTGAAATTCTAAGTGGCTAATCATATCTTATAGGCACTGGGGATTATTGTAAATGTGGCTAAAAATGTGAACTTGCTAGTCAAAAACTCTTTTGTAGTTTGTGGTGTGGCCATTTTCTTACCGTTTGTCACACATAATGTTTTTCCTAATTTAAAGTGTGGCTATTGTCAAACCATTCGTCACACATAGTGAGGTACTGTGTGGCTAAAAATATCATATAGACACTGGAGGGTGTTCTCAATGTGGCTAAAAATGTGAACTTGGTCAAAAACTCTTTTGTAGTTTTTGGTGTGGCCATTGTCTTACCGTTTGTCACACATAATGCTTTTAGTAATTTAAAGTGTGGCTATTGTCAAACTTTTCGTCACACATAGTGAGGTACTGTGTGGCTACTAATATCATTTTTAGCCACTGGAGGTTGTTGTCAATGTGGCTAAAAATGTGAAGTTGCCACTCAAACACTCTTTTGTAGTTTGTGTTGTGGCCATTGTCTTACCGTTTGTCGCACATAATGCTTTTCGTAATTTAAAGTGTGGCTATTATCAAACTTTTCGTCACACATAGTTAGGTACTGTGTGGCTAATAATATCATATAGACACTGGAGATTGTTGTCAATGTGGCTAAAACTGTGAAGTTTTCACTCAAACACTCTTTTGTAGTTTGTGATGTGGCCATTGTCTTTACTCTTTGTCACATATAATGCTTTTGTAATATAAAGTGTGGCTATTGTCAAACTTTTCGTCACACAAAAATGTTTATGTTGTGGCTATTGGTCATTTATAGACTCTAATTTTTGTAATTTCAGGTGTGGCTATTGTCTTACTTTTGGCCATACCTATTTAATGTGTTCTATGTGGCCAAATTGTGTGTGATTAGGCAATATATAATTATTTTTATTTTTTGTGCAGTAATATAAAACAGCTATAAGCAACAAAACAAAATTATTACATTAACAATAATATTCACTGCAAATGTATATGCAAAATATCTTACAAAATACAGAAATAACGACTACCTATATACTAGCTTAGGCGTCGGTTTTCTTGGCACTGCTCCTTGTCTTCTGTTTGGTCACCTGGTCTATCGTTGTGTACTTTGCCTTTGCCTTCTTGCCAGCTCTGTCTGGTTCTTTTGAGGACAGGAGTGGTGGTAGCTGGAACAACAGAATATGAAAAACAAATATGTATAATTAATGTCGTATTTTGTAATCGAATAGAACAAAATAATATGCATACATACATAACGAACGTTCGTTTAACTGTTCGTGAACCTTTCGGCGGGAAGTTCGTTTATGTTCGTTTATCTTTGTTCAATTACGTTAGTTTAGATTATAAACAAACGAACATAAACGAACACAAGTGTTCATTTTTTAAACTAAATCAAAAAGAACATAGATATTTGTTCGGTTAAGTTAAAAGGGAACAAACCTCCTCGTCACATACGATTAGGTGTTCTGGCCAAGCAACGAAAATACTAATTGCGTTGCCAACAGTCGTAATTTCACCTGCCTCACATGGAATAATTGCTTGTTCCTTTATGGCTCCATCAATACTAACTTTATAGCAACCCTCCGGGATTGCTTTTCCATGCAACTATTGTGGAACCGGTGACCACTAAACTTTACCATTTTCCACCTTGTTACGCTTGTCATGCACACACAAACGACACTCATACACCTATAAACCAGCATGTGAAATTAAGCTGGCTTAGTTGAAGTCAATATATAAGTATATACCCATGTTGGTGGGAGATTAACAATGTTTCGCGCAGCACATACCTTTATTTCAGTAGGTTGGGAAGCTTCATCCGTACATACATCAACTTTTCTTTTACGGCTTCTCCGTTTTACCTAAAAACCATTCAATGAATCAATCAACAATTAAAGGAAAAACTGAAATTGCCAGATACTTACTGATGGTTTTTTCGAGCCGTTACTATCCAGAGTGTGATGTAGTTGTGTTGATGGTTGGTCAACATTGTTCTCTACAGGCTTCATTTGTAATATAATAGAAATTGGAATTGTTTGGACTTATTAGGTTATAAAATATAAAAACTGAAACTGCCAAATACTTACTGATGTCGCGCTATGGGGATCGACTACCATTTGGTCAACACATTTTTCCACATACTTGGCCTGCAATTCGGTAAATAGAAAATGAGCACTCACATTGGAAACGAATTATAAAAAGTACTGAAATTGTCAAATACTTACTGATGTCGTGATATGGGCAGCGGGTACCGTTTGGTCAACACTTTTTTCCACAGACTTGACCTGCAATTCGGTAATAGAAAATGAGCACACTCACATTGGAATCGAATTATAAAAAGTACTGAAATCGTCAAATACTTACTGATGTCGCGATATGGGGAGCGGGTAGCGTTTAGACAAATATTTTATCCGCAGACTTGGACTACAATTAACTTATGCAAAATCAGCACACTCACATGGAAAGTTAATTATTAAAACAAATCAATCAAACTGTCAAATGGTTACCTAAGAAGCGGATTCTTGTTACACAGCCTCACCTGAGGTTAAGATGTTTCCCACAGAACTGACCTACAAATCAATTTATTAGGTTATGGAAAATGAAAAATCACATGGAAAGTTGTAAAAAACAAAGAAACTGCCAGATACTTATTGGCCCTGGCATTTTATTTTGCGCCACAGCACTAGTACTTTGGTTAGAACCAACGTGGTTGGGAACAGGATTTACCTACGAATTGTGACAAAAACAGTGCCAATTATGTATGTCGAATGCATTAATTAATATGTAGCATACGTCACTTACTTGACTTGCCGACATTTCCGGCAACAATCCTTCGAGATGTCTGAACCTGGCCTCAAATTCTAACCGTTCCTTCTCACGGCTTGCTAGCATAGCATTCGTGGATTCAAGTAGAGACGTCAACCTGTTCACCACTACATCTCTCTGCACCGCCTCATGCTCATGTTGGGCAATCCGTTGCTTAAACGAGCCTTTTACTCGACTCACACCCCAATATTTACCTATTGTCAATCCGTACCCAATCCCTTTTAAAAACCCACATTTCTCTTTGCCAAGCACTAAGGTGACGGCATCTGTGCATGGTTGAAGTTCCAGGGCTCCGGAGGCGATCTGCTCCTCATGCTCAACCTGCAAGAAAACAAATATTCTAATACACTTGTAACACGCTTATGTATCCACATAAAGTTATACAGACTCAAATTTTTTTGACACCAATATAAGGCAATGAGTTGACTTTAACATGATTTAAAAAGTTTAATACTAAAACATACTAATTTGGTTGCCACGCCTTTGACAACAGCATTCTTGTATGCACCATCTTTGTCCTCCCTTCCTTTCATCCACATTAATGCACGGCCGGGGATCTCATCCGGTCCAATTTCCTTCTTTTTGACCTTGTAAAATATTCAAGAGAAAGCAACTGACGGTCATACGTTAGACACATAACCAACAAATCATTGAACTAGAGAGAAAGCAGCTGACGGTGATTACCAGTTTCTCTTGAATGTAGGTATAACCCCCTCATCCCATGTGATGATCAAAAACATTCTTTGCTCGAGCTCCCTTTGATGAAGCCGATTTTTTCTTCAACCACACATTATAATCATTTCATTATATTTAAACAAAAAACATAAACCATATATAGTCGATCAATCTACGTTTGCAGAGTAGAGGATTTATACCTGAAACTTCTCTGATTGTGTGTACTCAACGAAGCGATCCCAGTCTTCTTGCCTGATCATCGTCCTGTGTCCCTTGGGTATCGCCTTCAGCTTCAGAGGTTTACCGATGTTCGGCATAATGTATTTGGCATACATTTTTCTTCTGAAATCCCGAAGAAGGTGTCCAAGCCGATTCATCACAGAAGGCCTGCGACAAGCCTCAATCTCAAAATATTTCTGCATAATATAATACAGTAAAGGTAAATTACATCTCAAAATATAAAATACACAAATAGAAATAAAGAATAACCGTTATCTGTTCCCACAGTTTATCTCTAAGCTCCTTTGTGACCTCCCTCCAACTTAAATGTCTCAAGCCAACTATTTCCCTTACAACATCCCCTAAAAAACTTGCAAACTTTGATCAATTTTGGCCAGTGAACCTACCCAGATTATCAAACTCCACTGCCAGTTTGACACCACCAGAGTTTGCATATTGGGTACGCAGCTTAGGTAACCTCGTCAACCCCCTTGTAGGTTTTTTCGTAGTAGCAAAACTGTTGAGGGGTTCGATAGTCTCCAAACTGTTGAGGGGTTCGATAACCATCGTCCCTATAACATCGTCTGGTTGACCGTCGTCGTCGTTGGCTTCCTCGCTGGAGTAGCCTTCAGTGTCGTCTGATTGAGCGTCGTCGTCGTATTTAGCTTCCTCATCGGAGTATCGTTCTTCTTCGATTCTTTCATCTATAAGCTTCATCTTTGATTGTTTTTTTTAATAATTTGGCTGATTTGTGGAGTGGAAAATTTTTAATAATTTGGAGTGTAACTTGATTTTTGGAGTGTTAAATGTAATTTGGAGTTTTTAAATATTTGGAGCCAATATTTTGGAGCTTTTTGAGTTTTACATCCCTTTTAATTAATTATTGGCATAGTTTTTACGGCAGAGAACCTGTGGCTGAAAATAGGCACTTTGTCAGAAGATGGTTGGATAAGCGTGTATTGCGTATTAGGATATTTATATATGTTTATGTACATTAGCGCGTGACAAGCGTAATAGTGTTTTTTAACAAAGTGTTTTTTGTTTATTTTTTAGATTTAACGATAATTACCATTCATTAAAAGTTTTCATACAAAAGGCACCATTACAATACATTCCATGAAACAAAAATAAGAGTGAATAACAAAATAGATGATACAAGAAACTATAAAATTAAAGCATTTAAAAGCTAATTAACCAACCAACATTCAACACAATAAACTAAAAAGTGTAACAATACAACCATACAAATATTACACAAAGTGATCAAATCACAAATGTTCCAAAAATCACCAAACACATCACCAAATATTTCCAAAATGTTCCAAACATCACCAAATCACTAATCAACTTTTAAAACTAACAAAGTAGCTTCATTGAAGTCATATTCAAATATGCACTTATCACCAATCTGTATTTCATTTTCCACCTTCGAATTTTTCCATTTTGGTAACCGATATCTGAAGTTCAGGTCCGATAGTTCACCATGAAGTCTCATTTTCTTTTTACGACCTTCAGGATTGACCAAAGTGATTGGCATTCCATCATAGGCATCAATCTTGGTGGCAATGTGACGCGGAAGACGCTGTGAAAAGCAAATTTCAAATATACTTGTAAATAAAAAAGAAATTTAAAAATTCAATTTACCAATTTCTTGGTGACGTTCATGTGGAAGACGATTTTTGAGTCATCATTTTGCTCATCAAGATGAATTGGGTTTTGGGAGGAACTACCTTGATTGCTTGATTGATAGTTGAGAAACAGCTGATTTGGACCAGGAAGGATAAATTCTATGCCATCTTCATGAAAGACATTAATATGAAATGTCTTATCTGATATGATTTCAAACACAACAAACGAGCCACCTTTCAAGTTGGTTTGTTTAAAAACCTCATTCAATCCATCCTCTAGCCTACAACCCATTCCATCCCTAAGACATGAAAATTTAAACATATATCTATCTGGAGCAATAAGCTCGAAAAGCGAATTCATGTAATTGTCACCAAATTCTTGAGTCACGTACCACTCAGGGAAATCCTATTAAACATGTTAATTAAAGGACATTTGAATTTGAACGTGTCGGTTTCTGACTGGAATACATATCATAGTACTGGATTGATCATTTACGTTTCTTTTGAAAGTAAACATATTCAACATAGATCTTGGTTTAATCTCAAAAACAACATATGTTCCAGCTTCTATACAACATTCTCTGATTAATTCAGTCCAACTGGTTCCAAAATAAAAGTCATCAAGTACTTTGATTAAAACAACAGAAAACGTTCTACCACATTGATAATAAATCAAACAACAGCAGGTAATCGATTTCATGTCAGCAAACATTGGTTGAACAGCTTTAGGAATGAGCTATAAGTAACACAAAAAATGCTCTTAGAATGTATTTGTTGCAAAACTGTAAAATGTTTCATAAAAAAAATTAACAAGATAAAAATATTAACATACCATCCTACTCATGGAATCGCTGTCGATATCTACCAGGAACTTAACTCCATTATTGAGACGTGGCATTTTTATGTTCTTACAGTAAAGCGATGTCTACGAATTACAGTAAAGCGAAGTAGAAGTCGATTTAGGGTTTTGAAGTTAAAAGGGTTCTGAAGTTAAAAGGGTTTTGAATTTTAGTTTTATTTATTTCTACACATTTAATTATTTATATATTTTAGTTTTTTGTTTTATAACTTTTTAAAAATAGTATAAAAACATTTACTTTTAGTTTTTTTTTACTAACACTCTGGTATTAAATTTCGTTAAAAGAGGAGTTCGTTTATTAAAATTTTATCCATTATTTAAGTATTATGTTAACCGTTAGTAAGATTTTCTGGATAAGATTTACAACTTTGTATCATTATCATCTTCTAGGTTATCATCATCACCATATGTGTTATGATGATGATCAACATCATAAAGTTATCATCGTTATCATGTATTATAGTGGTTATCATCATCATAATCATCGATCACCATCACCATGAAACGGCATCATCATCAGACATGCGGGTAATCAACGTGTTCATTGTATAGGCTATCGTAGTCGGCGTTGATCATACGAGCTCAAACATATATCTCGCTATCAGTGTCGTCATCATCGTCACACATCTCCATCATCATCATCATCATCATCATCATCATCATCATCAGCATCATCATCATCATCCGATTGCCGTGTACGGGATGTAGTCAGCATCGTACGGGTTATCATAAACAAAACGCCCAATATTAGCGATCACTGTCGGCACCATCTTATGAATTGTTGTCGTCATCAAACGACATCATCAGTCGTACATGCTACCATCAGTATGACCATCGTATACGTTATCATGGTCGTCGTCGATCATACGGGTTACATGTCATTAAACATTGGTGTCACCATTATCATCAACATATGTGTGTGTGCGCGCGCGCGCCTGTGTGGCGTATTGTCATTAGGTACATATAATTGGTCCTCATCATATATATGTGTGATCATCATCATAGACGTCATGCTCTTCGTACGAGCTACAGTCGCCATCGTATGGGTTGGCGTAAGCAAACCGTATATATAGGTTAGCAGCATCAATATGATAACCACCACCAACCCAGGTAGTTATATTAGCATCGTCTCGTCATAATTGGGCCAATCATCATGGTCATCATACGGGATAGCACCGTCATTGTCTCATGTATTACATATCCGCAATCATACTACACACCACCGCCCACATTCGCCACAACGACCCCCAGCACCAATCACTAACCACACTCCACCACCACCCACCACAAGCACCAACCACTAACCACACTCCACCACCACCCACCACAACCACCCACCACACCACCACCACCCACTAATATTATATATAAATATATATACATTTATTTATACCCATCCACCACCACCACCCACTACCCACCACCACCACCACCGACCTCCCGTAACCACCACCCACTGCCCACCACCCACCACCACACATCCGCCACCACGAACCACCGCACCTCCGCCACCGTCCACCTCCATCATGACCACCTGAACCCACCACCACCCACTAATATTATATATATATATTGCACGCGCCTTCTTTTAAAAGGGTCAAATAACTACCGTACGATTAAAATTTAAAAGCACGCGCCTTCTTTTAAAAGGGTCAAATAACTACCCACGTAAGTCACTCATCTACTTCTGGAACCGTCGACGATTCGTTTCTACAGTGAAGCACAAGCACAAGTACAAGCACGAAGCAAAAGCACGATAGGTCAGAACCCTAACTCATCTACTTCTGGAACGGAACCAAAATGAAGAACCCTAACTCATCTACTTATGGAACGGAACCAAGGACGAAGCAAAAGCACGATAGGTCTCAGAATGAAGATGGAACAGGTGTTACTTTATGATTTTTTTAGCGTTTTAGGTTTACTTAATCTTAAAATGTAAGCATTTGTTTGAATCTTCTTATGTAATAATACGTTTGATAAGCGTGTTGTTGTTGTAGTAATACATATCCTTGTTTTTTTAAATCTATGTATAATATTTATTCAAGTTATATGCGTATGATTAGCGTGTTATGGCTTTGGTATGAGAATTTATCACTGTGATGTTTTATAATAGTTTTCTGTTTCCTTGTGATTCATGTTATTATCCCCTACCCCCATGTTTTATTGTATGTATGTGATTCAGTTGTTGAAAAAACCAAGACTGATAAAAGGAAGACTAAAAAAGTTGCTCCGGTAGGGAAAACAAAACATGATGTGGAAGCAGACTCTGATTCAGACCTTGACACAAAAATCGACAAGTTGTTGTCAAAGAGGAAACAGGTGGAACCCAGCACCTCTGACCCGGACTTTCAGCGTCCGAAAAAGAGAGCCGTTAAAGAAAAAAACAAGACTGATAAAAGGAAGACTAAAAAAGTAGCTCCTGTGGGGAAAACAAAACATGTTGTGGAAGCAGATTCTGATTCAGACCTTGACACAAAAATCAACAGGTTGTTGTCAAAGCGGAAACAGGTGGAACCCAGCACCTCCGGCCCGAACTTTCAGCGTCAGAAAAAGAGAGCCGTTAAAGAAAAGAAGCCAGTCGAGAGGGGACAACCTTTTGTTGAATTTGTAGACAAAATATTGATGAATAGGTGTGCACCTATTAATATTGTTGATGCAGTGAAGACAATGACCATTGCCCAAAAAACTTGTGTAGAAGAAATGGGTTTCGGGTCAATGGTAAGACTTCAAGTAACCCAAACTCCAACAACTTTTGGATATTGGTTGCTCATGAACTATAATAGCCGTTTAAATGAATTGAACATTGGGAGCGGTGTTATTAAGATAAACCACAAAAAGTACATGAAGTGTTGGGGATACCAATGGGTAAGATTCCTATTTTAGGCAAGAATAGACCAAGATTGGGGGAAGATGTTACTACAGATTTGTTCAAATCTCAATTCCCGACAAGTGCAAGAATAAGTATAAAGAATGTGAAAGACAAACTGGCCGCGGATCAAGGAGTTGGTGAACTGTTTAAGATTAATTTCCTTGTGTTGGTCAACACCTGTATAGGATTTGTGACAAAATCAACAACAGTCAATCAACGATTCATCGCCGTAATTGATAAAACCTCCGATATTCCAAATATGGACTGGTGCAGCTATGTTATTGAAAACTTGAAAATGACAAAGGAAGAATGGAAAGGTATCAACATTCAATACAACGGTCTGATCACCTTCCTTGTGATGCTTTACACGCATGAATACCAGAAAAAATATGGTCCATTTGGGACTCCCGTCACAACGCCTGCAGTCAACTACATAACAACAACTACTCTTAATAAGATGGAAAAATACTTGGAGAATAATGGTCTTCCCTTAGAAGAAGATGCTGTTGCTGCTGCTGTGACGTGTAGTGTTGACGGGAAAGGGATTGATGCGGCTGCTGCTGCTCCTGCTGCTGTGACTGTTAGTGCTGCCGGGAAGGGACTTGATGAGTCTGCTGATGCTGCTGTTGCTGATACTGCTGCTGTGACAGTTAGTGCTGCCGGGAAGAGACTTGATGAGACTGTTGTTGCGGCTGCTGCTGCTACTGCTGCTGTGACGGTTAGTGCTGCCGGTAAGCCTTGAGTTGAAGAAAACACTGCAACTGAGGAGAAACAAGAACATAGTATTAAACTTGTTATTTTCTTGTAAAAAACTCTCATATCTCTTATCTCTACATGCATTTTATGTAATACAACATAAAAAACAGATGGTCAAAGTGCATTTGAAACAGAAAATGCCGATCAAACAGCTGAACAAGATTTGGATGATTATGTAAGCGATTATTCACCTTTAAGTTTGCAAATGCCTATCGTGCTTGTTGACTATTATTTAACTCTATTACAACTGGCTGGGATAAATTGAAAATGTTTTTGAATTAACCCAAACTATATTTTCTTTTTACAGTCTTGGAATAAGGCAATGGATAACAAGTTGAAGAAATTTGATAAGATTTGCTCCGAGATCAACGAGTTGATCCGTCAAGGAAAGGATAGACATCCATCAAATGAGAATATCTTTGCTAGATGTTGTGAATGGGAAAACAGATTCGCAACATCTAATGTGATCCCTAAAACACAAGATTCAGATGTTGGTGTTGGTGTTGGTGGTCTAGTGGCTACTCTAAAAGGTATTTGGGTTAAATTAATTATTAGTATAGTTAAAACGCTCTTAAAACACTTATGCTGTTCTTTTAAACTTATTACATCTGTGTGATGCAGTTGATTCAGATGTTGGTGTTGGTGGTCCAGTGGCTGCTCAGAAAGGTATATCATATATGTACCAGCTTAATTATAATCACAGTTGAACATATTACATCTTTGGCTGTCGTAAAAAATGATATAGGTGATGCAGGTCAAGAAAATAATGTCTCGTGCGCAGATGTTGATGAAGTTGTTAATACAGTGGTTGCGTGGGCAAAAGAGGGTATGTAATTATAAATAAAAACCAAAAGGGAAAATAAGGTATTTAATTATAGTTACAATTAATTTCAGTCAAATTTAATGTGAGTTGTTTTGTGTTTAACAGTTCACACCGGATTGTCAACAAGTGATAGCCTGAACTCTCCATATCTTCTGAGAGAGATTGACGCATCCGCTAGTGTCACAGAAGATGAAGAAATACTTTCAGAGTATATATTTTTTTGTTTTGGATTAATTTGGGAGAAGGTCTACAAGTCCACTCACACTATAAACATCAAGGTGGTCTTTGAAAGCTTCTTTCCTGGCATTTATATCCGAGCCAATGCAATGGATGCATTCAGTGAAGTAATGAACTATGAAGAAAAGAAAAAATCTGCAACATCACCGTTCAGATTATTTGCTTCAAGCAATTTGCTGGTACAAATTAATCTATTTTGTTTGTACTATTAGAAAACGCTGAATAAACGCTTTAATCATCTGCATTTTAATTAATATACAGACAAGTGACCATTATTCCAAGTCAAGGGGTTACACAGACAAAGAAAGACTGGAAGTGTTTTCAGACAACATGACAAGAGAAATGGCAAGGAGTGGAAAGCTGTCACTCAAGGAGGTTGATATAGTGCTCGTGCCAATTCTACAACACGATCATTTCGTTGTGGTTGCCTTCAATCTTCAAACAGGAGTGATAGACTTACTTGACAACAGTGCAAACCAAGAAATACCAGCTGATGCAAAGTTTAAAAGCTTAGAAGACAAATCAAAAGCAATTAGAGCGAATTTTGAAGAAAGATACGAAAAGACTCCTAATTTACTGGTAAAAATATATACCTTTAACCCATAAAACATACATACCTGTTATAAAAATTGTCAAAATACTTTAATTGCTTTCTATTTTGTGTAGAGAAACGTCTTTTGCATGTATCCTGAAACAATCAAACACCCCATTACGCAGCAAATCCAAGTAGCAACAATCAATAGATTGAAGATGTCATGGAGAACAAAAGTAATGGAATAGATTGTGGCATTTTTGCTATGAGACACATGGAGAAATATGATGGGAAGAGACCATGGGGGTGTAATCTCCAAAATGAAGGCCCTGAACAACAAAGACAGCTAAAGGGGTTGAGGTTAAAGTATTTGTGCAAAATCCTCCTCTCGGATATAAACCGAAACAGAAATACTCTTATCAAGAATGCACTGCTATTCCATGAAAATGACGACATTCGTTTAACCTAAGAAGAGTTGATTGATGAACTTAAGAAAAGGAAACAACAAATTTGAATGAGTGCATGCTATGTACTTTAAGATACTTGTTATGATATAGACTTATGGAGATCTCTAGTCTTTTGTTATCAGTTTGTAATTCACTTTAAGATAATAGTTAAATGTTGAATCAATGTTTTAACACAAACATAAAAATTTTATTATTACCAAACACACATATAAACACACCATCACAAACATACAAATTTTATTACTACTAATTTCTGAGTGACATAAGAAACTTCAACTTCAATTCCATTGAGCAATTCAGTTCAAGAATTGCCTTGCCCAAAATTTTTAACTCGTCAAGCTCCCTCAGTCCTACATCTACCATAAACAAAACAGCAAGATCTCGGATACAACTAGCAGGCATCCGAGTAAGAACTTTTGTAATGAGATCCCTGGCATCCAAGCTGTTGCTAATCTTTACAAATTCTTCAGTAAGAGTTTCCCGACAAGCTTTATCTACCTCGATTTGAGCCTCAATTCGCCTTCTGAGGGCAGCCTTGAAGGATCTGGATGATGATGATGATGATGATGATGATGATGATGATGATGATGATGATGATGATGATGATGATGATGATGATGATGACAAGCAATCCATTATTAACTAAAAATAATAATTTAAAATTATGTAGGTATATGAGTTTCACAAATGTGGTGTAGGTATATATAACCAAAATGCTCACAGACAAACAGTAACTGTAATAAAAAACAAAAGGGTGTCCCGCGCTTGGGAAACGCAATAATTTGTCTCATGTGTTTTTGTTTAATCTAGAGATTACTTGCATTTATATCACCTGTCAGAATTAATTGATCACAATTATACGTCACCTGTCAAAAATGCCGCGAAAAATATTATGGTAATGATAGCCTACATTAAAGTTAAGCTATATCTTACTAGATCTTACTATATCTTACTACAAATCAAACTTAACTACATTAAGTTTTGTTATTCAATCACACTAACACCTTCCACTCCTGTAAAAATGAATTCTTCCGAGACAACCGTGAAGGCCATCGTGAAAAAAACGATGGAATTTCAGAAAGAAAGAGACGACTCTCTGTTGAAGACAATCGAAGCGATCAGGTCTAGACTGGCTTGGGAAAAAACAACCGCCTTCCACTCCTGTAACCTCATGTTGTGGGAAGACGACATTGAGTTTTGAGCAATGGTTGCTGATTATCAGCAACAACAGTCTGAGTGCTACGACTCAGTGTGTAAGACCCTGGTTGACACCATAACTACGGTGTCAACCAACATGAGTTTTAAGGAGATGGGGGCGGAGACTGTGGACAAGGCGGAGTGATGGTGATGTTAGCTTTGCTGGTCTTGGTTTTTTTTTTTTTTGATGTATTGTAATTAATGGTAGTTTTTGTATGGCATCTTTTGATGAATGGTAAATATATATTATCTTAAAATGCTTTCTTAACATGTTTTATGTATTGTAATTAAGGGTACTTTTTGTGATGCATCTTTTGATGAATGGTAAATATAGATTAATGGTTCTCATCTTTCTTTGTTAAAAATGGTTAAAATATGTAATATAATTGTTCAAAAGAGTCTGTTACGCTTGCAACCCACTACTGTACAAAGACATATATAAATATCCTAAAACGGTAATAAAAAGCATGTGTACAACAACTCCTTTCTAAAACCTCCTATATATATATATATATATACTTATATATCTAGTTTTGTTTTCAATAAAAACTCATTTTTCACCATGGAAGAAAACTCATCGAGGACCACCACATCCAGTAACAGAAGCAATCGATCTCAGGTTTATTGTTTTTGTGGAGTTGAAGCCATTCAAAGAACATCAAGCACCACCAAAAATCCAGGTCGGAGGTTCTACAATTGTGCATCTCAGGTTAGTGAAATTGCAAATAAAGTTGGAATTCATCTCAGGTTACAATTGTTGACCATAAACCCTATATTTTTTTCAACTTTTAGGGCAAAAAATGTGATATCTTTATATGGTCTGATTGTGCTTCGTCCACAAGATCTGATGTGTGCACAAGATGTACAGACATAATTCCTATCTTGATAAAGGCAAATAAGTCATTAAAGGATCAACTTGCAAGGAGTGTAGCTTCAAGGATTGAATCAGAAAAAAAAAGTGAAGTTATTGTATTTTATTTGCTTCTTGTTGTTTTTAGGGCTTTTAATTAGTTTTGTAATTAAAAGCTAAGAAACTTTGTTACGATTTTAAACCAGCTATTATGATGTATTTTTATGTTTCTGAACGCAATTAAAGGCTTAATGAGTAGTTTAGTTTGAGTGTTTCCGTAGTTTACTTCATTAAAAAGAGGTTATTATAATATTTCATTAAAAAAATGTTATTATCAAAAATCAATAAAAATATGTCCCTCCTGAGTTTCGAACCCGCGATATTTGCATTCTATGTTTAATCACAAGCGCCTCAACCGTTTGAGCTACACCCTGAGAACGTAATAGAACCTCTTCTAATATTTATATAACGAAATTTAGAAGTTTAAAATTTTCATTTTTACCCGCCAATTAATTGAGTTATCTTCTGGAAGACTCACAAATCAATTAGTATTGACCAAATAAAATCTCACAATCTCACCAAACCCTAATAAATGATCTGCTAGTGTATTTATTGAACTCTCATCAATCTCAACCCTACCAAACAGCTTCATTAATCTCAGGTGAGTACCAAATATTTTTGCTTTTAGTCAGTTACATTTATTGGCGTTAATTAGTATATATATATATATATCGTTGATGACACAGATAATAAAAAAAATATTGGAAGATGGATAAGTTTTGGATGTCAGTAGGCGACAGGTGCAGTAAAGCATATAGAGATGGTGTTAAGGCATTTCTACATTTTGCAGTTCGTAATTGCAAGGAGACATCACCACCAATTTCTGTTTCATGTCCATGTGTTAAGTGTGTGAACCACGTATCTCTTAGTGTAGACGATGTAGAACTTCACTTGTACAGGTTTGGAATTGATAAGAATTATACTACTTGGATAAAACATGGAGAAGCACACACCAACATTCCAACTAATTATGTTAATAATACTGGGTTTTCCTGCACCAGCATTCCAACTAATTATGAAAATAATACTGGGTTTGTTGACACCAACATTCCAACGAATGCCTGTGAAACTGTAGAAATGGTAAATGCTACAAAAGACAATTTCAAAGGCGACAAGAAGTATCAACAGTTTCAACAACTACTTGTTGATGCTGAGAAGCCCCTATATAAAGGATGTCTTGACTTCACCAAGTTGTCTGCATTAGTACAACTACTCAACTTGAAGAGCAAGCACGAGGTATCTCATAAGTTCGTTGATGAACTTCTGAAATTGTTGAAAAAGATGCTACCTGTAGATAACGAAATGGTAAATAATATGTATGAGGGAAAAAGGATGATGAAGGCAATGGGCTCAGGATACGAAAAGATACATGTGTGTATCAATGACTGCATTATTTACTATAAGGATTACAAGGATTTGGAAGCATGTCCAGTTTGTAACAAGTCAAGGTGGAAGGTGGATGAGAAGACTAACAAAACTTACATAAACACGCCCGATAAGGTATTGTGGTACTTTCCCATTATTCCACGATTCAAGCGCCTCTTTCAATCAAAGACCACAGCAGAGAATTTAACATGGCACGCCACGAGTACCAATAAACCCGGTGTTTTACGCCACCCATCAGATTCACCAGCATGGAAAGCCATAGATGACAAGTACTCAGATACCATCGGAAGCGATCCAAGAAATCTTCGTCTAGGGATTTGCACTGACGGGGTCGACGTACATAGAGGCAACAGAAACCACAGTGTCTAGCCTGTTTTAGCAGTCATTTACAACCTTCCACCTTGGATGTGTATGAAAAGAAAATTCATCATGCTTTCCTTATTAATATCCGGAGTGCCAGGAAACAATATTGATGTGTTTTTACAACCTTTAATTGACGATCTAGCATATTTATTTGAGGTCGGGGAGCCAACATATGATGCATATAAACAAGAAATGTTTACACTACGTGCGGTTGTGTTATGGACGATTAATGATTACCCTTCTCTTGGTACACTATGCGGTTTCCCTTACAGTGGATTCAAAGGTTGTGTGGTGTGTCGGGGCGACACTCAGTGTGTTCGACTTTATCACACAAAGAAGCAAAGTTATGCTGCCCACAGAAGGTATTTATCACATGACCACCCTTTTAGAAAACAAACAAAGACGTTCAACGGAAAAGAGGAGATGAGAACCGCTAAAGAGACTATGACAGGGGAAGAGATATACGACGAGGTCAAAAACATTAACAATGAATGGGGAAAGGGATCTGAATCCCTAAATCCCTAAGTGGGAGTAAGAGGAAAAGGGATAACACAACGCCGCACCAATATTGGAAGAAGTTCAACATATGGTACCAACGGCTCAGCTATTGGAAGTAATTACCTGTCCAACATTGTATTGATTTGATGCATGTTGAAAATAATGTGGCAGAAAGTATTGTCGGGACGTTGCTGAACATTCCCGGTAGGACAAAAGACGGATTGACAGCTAGAAAGGATTTGGAGTTTTTAGGGATTAAAAAGGAGTTGCAACCGAAAGCAAAAGGCAACAATACAGAACTGCCTATCAGCGCAAGAAAAAGACATGTATCTTGAAACATTGTATAAACTGAAGGCTCCACTAGGGTATTGTTCTAACTTCTCTAGTTTGGTGAATCTTAACGAAAGAAAGCTACGAGGCCTTAAATCACATGATTATCACATGCTTATGCAACAGTTTCTGTCCCTTGCAATACGGTCCATCATGCCAGAACCAATGAGAAATGCTATAATCAGGCTTTGTTTTTTTTCAAGTCAATTTGTAGCAAAGAAATCATTGTAGAAGAGCTTGATAAGATGCAGGAAGAGCAAATAGTTACACTGTGCCTGCTGGAGAAGTACTTTCCGCCATCATTTTTTGATGTCATGGTTCACTTAACCGTGCACCTTGTTAGAGAGATAAAATTATGTGGGCCACCATGCTTTCGTTGGATGTATCCCTTTGAAAGGTGTATGAAGGTTATCAAAGGGAATGTGCGAAACAAAAGTTATCCAGAAAGGTGCATTGCTGAGGAGAACATTGCGGAAGAAACAATCGAGTTTCTGAGCGAATACCAAAAAAACATCAAGAGTACTATTGGTATTCCACATGATAAGCATGATGATAATGGGGAGACAATTCCTGTGACAAGTGTTAAATCAGTTGAAGTTTCTCCTGATCTTTTCAAGAGAGCACGTTTCTATGTGCTGCAGAATACGCCTGAAATAGCGTTGTATATCGAGTAAGTATTACTAACATATATACTCTAAATTATATATATATATATAGGGTGCAGTTACTATACGCTAATGCCTTAACGTACGGTAGTTACGCGGGACGTTCAAAGGCAAAAAACAAAGCTAAAAAGTTTGGTGGAGAAGGAGCATATTTAAAGTTTGGTGACTGGTTACGCGACAAGGTAGATCAATTTATTAAGTCTTCTATAATTTTTAAAATTCTTTTATAGTTTCTACAATGTAGGTGACGAATCTAATCCTTGTAATGAAATTCAGGTTGAAAAAGAGCTAGCGAGCTCCCAAGGTTCTGTATCGGAAACCATAAAGTGGATTGCACATGGAGCACACCGCAACGTTTACAAATACGACTCGTATGACATCAATGGTTTTGAATTTCGTACAAAATCTCATGATGGTAGAGTTTACCAGAACAACGGGGTTGGGGTAGAGGCGGATGACATGCACATCAAAAAAAACATGGTGACGTATGGACAAAACTTTTATTTTGGAGTTTTGCAAGAGATATGGGTCCTAGATTATCATACTTAAAGAATTCCGGTCTTCATGTGCCAATGGGTTGATCGTAAACATGTCAAACATGATATTCTTGGTTACACGTCGGTCGACCTAAACAAATTTGGCCACAAGGATGATCCGTTCATATTGGCCTCGCAAGCACGCCAGGTGTTTTATGTTCAAGATCAGCTGGATAGAAAAAAGCATGTTGTCCTCATGACTCCACCCAAGAATTATAGGCATTCGTATGACAAGGTCAATGAGGATTTTAGTACGGTAACTTTCCCTCATGAGGGTAATACATTGCCACTTGTACAACCAAATCAACTGCTTCGTAATGAGTCCACGGATGATTACTGGCGGCCCGGGAAAAAGCCTACAACTATTCGTAATGGAGATTGACGCCGATGTCGGGGTTGTCGACCCAGCAGTTGTGTTCGTTCGGCTATTTAGATGGAAATAATGTTTAAATATAGTTATGATACATGATATCTTCCTTCTTTACTTTGTACTTATTAATTCAAACTAAAGAAATATTGGTTGTTTTTAATACTATTACTACTTATACGTACAGGCCGGTTTGTTGAATTCATTTCATCTTCTAGCTATTTTGGTCAATTGGTGTCAAGTTCAAACATACATCATGTTACATTGATAAAAGTCACAGTTGACTTGTAGTGTACCATAGTAAGATCAATAGTGTCATTACATTCATAACTGACTCGTGCTATATCAAAGTTACATTAATACAAAGAAAGCCTAAAAATGAATCATTTCTCGTCTGATGGTTTTGTTTCTTGCACAACCTCTATTTGGTTATGTTTCAACATACTTTTCAACAGCTGGTTTCCTGCAAAACATTATCAACTCATTCTATAAAAAAAAGACCATTATGCCCTTCTTTTCACTAACATGCATACCAAAGTTGTACCCTCCAGACTTTGAAAAAGCCTTTGAACAAAAAAATTCAGTTTTGAAAAACCGCTTCCAAACTCAATGCCGTCACCAGTAACCTTAGATTTAAGATTTGGTGACGGCATTGAGTTTTGGAAAGGATTTTATCAAAATCTAACATCTTTGGGAAGTTTAAGATCTGTGGAAACCTTAGATATTTTCTGCTTGACCAAGTTTGGAATTCACATAACATATATAGAAGTGTAATAAATTTCAGTCACCAGTTTTATTGCAGTCATTAAAGTCTCTGTTGTTATATTTATGTAATAATAGCCTACATTCAAGTTGGTTGTTGAGTGTATAACTGCATACTACCTGTCAAAATGTACATCACACGCTTTTTACACTTTTGAATACCTGTCAGAAAATCTTTGAAATATATTTATGTAATAATAGCCTACATTCAAGTTAATTAAAATAAAAAAAACTAGTTTATCTTACTAGATACGCTACAAGTCAACTTAACTAAAACAAATTACTGTCTCAACTACCAAAAATTAAATTTTAGGTATATTTTGTTATTCACTCACACTAACATCTATTTTAAAGTTATTTATAAAAAATCAACATCAACTACACTTAAAAAACGCAACAAAAATATAATAATAACATTAATATATATATTAAATAGGAGATTGAATTCTCCACACAAAATTACTATTCAATTTAATATTCAATTTTATAATATTTTATTAATCACTAATTCACTATCCATAATTTCATATATAAAATAATAGTTTTCATTTTCTTTATTTTACTTTTTTTTTCAACTAATTAAAATATTTAACAAACCATATTATCTTTAAACACTAAAGTTGGACAATGGTCGGCTTTACATGTTTTATTTGTCGTTTAAACGATTTATTTAAACTTTGCTTTCATATTTTCGTATAGTTCGTCTTTACAATTACCGAAACTCTTATCATGATTTAAAAATATCGTGTCGCCGCATGGTTTTATATCCACGTTTCAACGTTTAATACCTCGCCTTTAAAATGTTTATTTGGCTTACTAATTTATATTTACGAATTTGTGTTGGTACTACTGATACTAATCGAATTTGTGTGGATGGCTGCTGTAACGTGTCGGTTTTTTTGGTTCTACATATGATAATTTGTTGTATTGACATTGACGGGTTTATTTCTTTTGTTTAGTTTCGATGTCGTAACTTGATACAGATTAACTTCGCGCTGACTTGCAACGAGTTTATGGTTTAACGTTTTTACTTATTTTTTTTCGTTAGATTTAACGGTCCCGTCCCGAAACGCGGATCTTAAATCCTAGTTTACAGTTAACATTCACATAACATATATATTAATACCAAAATATATATAATAACATTTACAATATATAATAACATTTACATTAATATAGAAAATTAACCAAATTACATAAATAACATTCACATAACTAACTCCTAGCATCCAATTCCATATCGAAATCTACATTGGATTCTGGAGTCCTGCCATCAGATTATTCGGATTATCTTCTGGAGTATGAGAGGGCATGATCCTCTCCCACATGACGTCCGATGTGTAGATGGAGTCCCTAAGCCTATGGAGGCGAAGGTTCACCTGAGAATGGAATGCCCCATAAACGGACACCGCCTTGAAGTGCTCCGAGTCATTCAACTCGATGTACGCCACCTCAATTCCCGGCACTACCATTTCAGTGCTGAAATAATCAAGAGTCATGTACCCAAGCCACCTAACCATTCGGTTAAGTTGTTGGTACGTGAAGGTTTGAGGGTTGACATAGTCAATATACCTCACCCTTTGATTCCTCCGGACGGCGGCGGGAAAAAAGTGGAATCGTATCGTGGAGAAGGTGGGGTAGTAGTAGATGGGGGCTTGAGCACCCGGTGCACGTTCGAGCCAAGCTGCAGCCATTATCGGAAATTATAATCGGAAGAAAGGTGGATTGTGATTGTGATAGTGGATTCTGATTATGGATTGTGATTGTGATTGTGATTGTGGATTGTGATTGTGACTGGTATTTAACACCATCGGAAAGCGCCGGTACATCTCCCTGACAATTTGAATTTGGCGGAACAAGAAACTGTAAAGGCAATGATGACGTCGTCACTCGTCAAATCAACGTGTGGCCATTAATGACGATTGGACACGCTTAAAAATATTATAGTGTTACCATTTATCACTTATAGCCACACATAATAAGTGTATCCGTGACAATAAAAAACTTACAAAAAATAAAACTAAGATATTCTTTGGTCACACAACCTCAAATAATTGGCCATTAATTACATTTGGACACACTAAAACATCCTTTAAGTGTGACAATTTATAACTTATAGCAACACATAATAACTATATCCGTGACAATAAAAAACTTATAAAAAACAAAACTAAGATACTCTTTAGTCACACAACCTGGAATACGTGGCCATTAATAACATTTGGACACACTAAAACATCCTTTAAGTGTGACAATTTATAACTTATAGCCACACATAATAAGTGTGTCCGTGACAATAAAAAACTTATAAAAAACAAAACTAAGATACTCTTTGGTCACACAACCTAGTATAAGTGGCCATTAATTCCATTTGGACACACTTAAAAATATTTTAGTGTGACCATTTATTACTTATAGCCACACATAATATGTGTTTCCGTGACAATAAAAAACTTATGAAAAATAAAAGTAAACTACTCTTTGGTCACACAACGTCGTGTAACTGGCCATATATTTTAAGCGTTTTTGCCACATAACTGATAAATACAATGGTTGTTCGTCATTTTTCGCCACTTTATTAAAAATGTGGCTAGAAAATGTGACATTAGGTCACACAACGTAATATAAGTGGCTATATCTTTTACCTTTTAGACACATCTCTTATCAATAAAGTAGTCGTTTGTTAAATTTGGCCACACTTTTAAAACATGTGGCTAGTTAAATGTCACAATTTGTGGCTAATGCATGTGTTTTGGTCACATGTATTAAAGATCAAACAAACTATGACTGTAGGTCACATTTCGCCACACGTTTTTATAATGTGGCTAGTTTTTGTCACAGTTTTGTTCAAAGTGTGGCGAAAAGTACCTGACTAGGTATACAATGGTCACGTGAAGAATAATATGTGTGGCCAAAACATTCTGGAAGGTTTTCCAACATGGTCAAAGACCTTTTAGCCATACATTTAAGCCGAAGTGTGGCAAATCGCCCAGACCACATGTGTGGTCGAAGGTCGATATTCACGTAGTGTCAGTCAATTAGTTCAGTTTGTCTTGGTACCGGTACGATATTGAAACCGTCTGGCTTACGTTGCCAAAAAAATAATTTTATTTTCAATAAAAATTTAGTTCTAATAAAGTTTAAACTGGAGGGGGGGGGGACAAGCACACTTGGCGAGCGCAATACAACGAAGAATTGTATGCTGCATTCGGGAAGGATGAATCGCTCCCGAAAAGGAATATATTGATTCTACCAATTGGTTGGACAATAGGTGTGATGATTTACTCCACGGCCGAGGTTTTTGGTTCAAGTCTAGGATGGCCCAGCTGCGCTAGGTAAAAGAATAGAAAAGTCGTGTGACTCCTTCATGCATGCTACACTTGGCTCGGGGGAATATAACTAAGTTGGTAAAGCTCCGCTCTTGCAATTGAGTCATTGCGATTATAGTTTGGATGTCTAATTGTCCAGGCGGTAATGATAGTATCTTGTACCTGAACCGGTGGCTCACTTTTTCTAAGTAATAGGGAAGAGGACCGAAACATGCCATTGAAAGACTCTACTGAAACAAAGATGGGCTGTCAAGAACGACGTAGAGGAGAAAAATCAACAACATTGACACCGGAATACGAAGAAAAAATTTTGAACACAACTGCGAAAACCATGAAATGAATATTGACACCAGTTCCGATACTACCTATACTGTTACCAATGTCGTTCAATCAGAATTGGTTTAATTCATCACAAACACCTGTAAAACTTCTAATACCTAAAAGATACAATATTTTGAATACGACTCCGCCTTTAACAAAATTTATACCGAAATATCAAAAACAAACTAAAATAACCTGCTTAACGAAAACCGAAAACCGAGTTGATGAACACTCCTAGTTTGTGAAGTGTTCTATGAAAAAAACAGAGAGAAAGAGAGAGAGAATAAGAGGCTTAACAAGTCAATCATGTTGTTATAAGGGTTCATAATTTTTGTTTAATGATATTCTAGTTTAATAGATGAACTAATTTGTTACTCGTGTTACACACAGGTGGAAAATTAAAAAAAAAAACATAATATATATGTGTGTGTCTGTGTTATATATTTTAATGATCGTAAATGTAATATTTATATGAAAGTATAATTTTATATAATTAAATTTAATAAAAACATAATCATTATTTGATTTTGGTCAGTAAGAGATTTTGGAGCGAGTGGAATTGAGGGAGACCTACAAAACGGCCAAGAGTAAGGCGAAGAAAGCAGTGGTGGAAGCAAAGAACGCGGCCTATAAACGGATGTATGAAAGTTTAGAAACAAAAAGGGGGGAACATGCTATGTTTAAGATTGCCAAAGATAGGGAGCGTAGAACGCAAGATCTAGGACCTGTGAAGTTCATAAAGGATACAGATGGACATGTACTGGTCAAGGAACAGGACATCAAGCTAAGATGGGCAAACCTACTTCCACAATCTTTTTAACAATGGGAGAGGTTACCAAGAAGAACATGACAACACAACCTTCCAACGACAACAACCGAATAACTGTTACTGCCGACGGATAACACGAGAAGAGGTCCAGACTGCACTTAGGAGGATGGGAAGGGCTAGGCGGTTGGCCCAGATAACATACCCATCGAGGTGTGAAAGTGTCTGGGAGAGGAAGGAGTCATGTGGTTAACTAATCTCTTCAATATTATCCTCAAATCTGGTAAGATGCCAGACCAGTGGAGGAGCAGCGTCGTAGTTCCTATCTATAAGAACAAAGGAGATGCCCAATGTTGTGGTAACTACCGAGGAATCAAATTACTAAGCCATACTATGAAGCTATGGGAAAGAGTGATTGAGGTTAGATTTAGACAGGAAACCCAGGTTACAGTGAACCAATTTGGCTTCATGCCGAGGCGTTCCACCACAGAGGCAATACACCTTATAAGAAGATTGATGAAAAAGTATAGGGAGAAGAAACGTCACCTGCATATGATGTTTATTGACCTTGAAAAGGCATACGACATTGTTCCAATACAGGTGCTTTGGGAGTGCTTGGAGGGTAGAGGAGTACCGAGGAAATATATAGAGATAATTATGGATATGTATACCAGGAGCGCAACAAGTGTGTGTGCGCCCATAGGGGATACTGAGTTCTTCCCCATAGAGGTAGGACTTCACCATGGGTCAGCGTTGAGTCCGTTTCTTTTTGCAGTAGTCTTGGATGAGTTGTCAAAGTCGATTCATGGGACGCACCCATGGTGCATGATGTTCGCAGACGATATTGTGTTACTTGCGGAGACAAAACAAGATCTAAAAATGATGTTAGAGGAGTGGCGATCAACCTTAGAGACAAAAGGTTTAAGGATTAGTCGCTCTAAGACGGAGTACCTCCACTGTGATTTAGGGGGGGGGGGTAAATGACAATGATGACACACAGATCACCATTGAAGGGCAGGTGGTACCACAGGTAACGAAGTTCAAGTATCTAGGATCTTTTGTTCAGAGCGATGGGGAATTAGACAGTGATGTGACCCATCGAGTCCAGGTGGATGGTGTAGATGGAAAGCAGCCACATGTATATTGTGCGACAAGAGTTTCCCAACTAAACTAAAGGAAAATTTTATACTGTCGCAGTTAGACCTGCAATGCTATATGGAACAGATTGCTGGGCCATCAAGAAGGCACAAGTGTGGAAAATGGAGGTAACAGAAATGAGAATGCTACGATGGATGTGTGGGCACACAAGGTTAGACCGAATAAGAAATGTTGTGTTACGGGAGAGATTAGGGGTAGCGAACATATCAGACAAGATAAGAGAGTGGAGATTGAGATGGTTTTGACATGTGAAGAGAAGGCATTCGTTGAATCCTGTTAGATCCGTAGAAAACTTGACTATAGAGGGGAGGAGGGGTAGAGGACGACCTAAATTGACTTAGGATGAGAGGATTAGGCGTGCTTTGATAGACCTAAACCTCTCCGAGGACATGGTTGGAGATAGGAATTCTTGGAGAAGTAGGATTAAAGTTAAAGATTTTTAGGGAGAACTGAGCACCTTAAGGCTTCTATTTACCTTATTTTAGTATGTGTATTATTATTATTTTATTATTACTATTATTGTTATTATTATTATTATTATTATTATTATTATTATTATTATTATTATTATTATTATTATTATTATTATTATTATTATTATTATTATTATGTCATTTACTTTATATTGCATCATACATATGTATTACAGAGCTGATGGTCTCTCTGGAAGCCACTTCTTTATTCTGTTGGATAGAGGTACGGTGTACCTACATCCCACCCTCCCCAGACCCTACTTATAGCTTTGTTGTTGGTGAAACTTAACTGGGTATGATTGATTGATTTTGATCAGTAAGAATAAGAAAAAAGAAGATATAAATTATTTGAATATTATATAGTTTGTATATTGTGAATTATGAAAATGTCGAACAATAAAATATAATTTTAATTGATACTTAAAGATTAGATCATGAGACGTATTTATATATGTGAAGTTAAAAAATCCAACACTACTACCATTTAAGTGAAGATGGTAAAAGTTTTTAGTTTTAAATATGAGGTTTTGGGTTTAAGACATGTATGATGTATCACACAATAATAATTTTTTTTGTCATGAAAAAGTGATCATGTGTTATAATAAGAAACAGATCATTGGTCATGATAGAATAGGAGATACACATGGACACAAATGATAGTCACTTCATTTTATTTGTGTACTCATATAATACTAACTTAACATAAGCGTTCGTTAGGTAAGTGGATGAAATGAGAAATAAAAAACCACAATTAGTGTACACAGCTTGGAAAAAAGTTAAAATGGATGAAAACGACAAAACTGACGGAATCACATAAACAAAAATGACAGTTTAGTCCTATATGAATATGATGAGTATTTTCATTAGGATTCTCATGTTTGGTCGTTAGGTGAAAAGTCAATTTTATTTTTTTGCCTTTAAAGCTGAATATAGGCATAAAAACCTTCACCGGAAAATGAATACCGCGGCTTCACATGATATAGTTAATCGCCACACACGTGTAAGTGCCAACCGTCTGATTAATATCGATATCAATGGGTACAGCTGATGATGACGTGACAAGATTTAGTGCATGAAAGTTCTAAACCAACTAAACTAAATTTAGCATGAATTTAAAGCAAGACTTGAAAATTCGATAACAATCTAATATAAAATTGTGGGTTTGGATGTAGACTAATCTGGCTCGGATCAGTTTTGAGTCGAACCCGCAAACACGTGTAGCCAAAATATACATATGTCGTGTCCGAGTCAACCTAACATGTTTGCAGATTAACCCGTTATACTTTTTTTAGAATACATATATTTACGTCAACACTTTAACTAATTTGTATTTTGTGTCGAAATTTCAAAAGATAAAAAGGTCAAATATCATTAGGTTTAATTTTAATTATTAATGTGAAAAATAGTAAAAGCTCATATTAAATAGGTTGTTTTTGTGTATATTAGCGAAAATTCTGGTCATGTCGGGTTTGTGTGTCTGATATAATTTCGGGTCATTGAAACATGTAGAACCCGAAAAATGTCGTTGGTGATTGTGTAAATTATAATATTAAACTATTAGTTTTATAACCCGTTAATGTCAATTTTATAAAAAGTCGGGATATTTTTGTAAAATGCACTGATTTTCATAAATTTGGTTGTTACAAGTTGAGTATCTGACGTACAATTTCCTTCATGTTGCCTGTTATAACCAAGGCATTCACAAAGTATATATGAGATGTATGTGAATTTGGATATAGAGCACTAGATTTGATTATATGGTTACATGAACAAAATGTGATTAATGTGCATAAATATATTGTATTAATTAGTAATATACCGATAGTATAGAGGTAATACGACGTACCACAAGAAGGCGTGTCGCGTGTATATGATTCAGTACATTTTTAAAATCGCATGTTTTGTGATGATGATGTTAAAATAAGATCATAGGAGTTTATGAGTGTATGCTATCAAGATGATTTGTTTGATTTGTGTTATAGCAAATACTCGTGTGATCATTACCCATTTTTTTCCATATTCTCACCGATTTATATAGGAATATACCATTTTAGCTAACAAAGATAGTTAACATACCAGAAGAGAATATTTGATTAAAAAAATATTTGAACAATATAATATTGTCATAGCCTCCATATTGATGGTCGAGTTTGTTGTGTATAATAAATTATTCCTTAAAATCAGGACAATAAGAAGGAAGAAGCAACAGACACAGTGAACATGGACCGTACATTAAAAAAACAAAAGAAACACTAAAAGCCGGATCACTTGGGTTTGATGAACAAGGATATACGATAAAACCATTGCAGATAAAAATTGTACCAGATACAACCTATCAAATTATTAAACATTATTATTGATGTTAGTATTATTATAATTATAATATTGCTATTAATATTCTGTTATAATCATTTTGTAATCGTTGAAACAAAAGGTGTAAGAATTATATAGTATCAATGGGTTTGTGGTCCGGTAATAAAGATAAAACATTATGAGTTTAGGAGAGGTGGTATTGAGTTCAACTACCGCATACCACAAGGATCCAATCTACCACTATTTTGGCCCATCTCTTGAACTGAAGACCACTATCAATTGAGTACCGACCCATGAGGCCTGGCTCGGTGGCCCAAATCTTATTTCATTAATAATGCTTTAAGTAAAAAAGAAAAACTCAAATTTAAATCTTTCGAGCTTTTTTTATCACTTAAAACCAATTGTTGTCTTGTTGATACAAACCAAAACTTATATATATATAGAGAGAGAGACAGATATATATATAAGAAACCATAAAAATCCTAAGTGTCGTGAAGTGGTCGCTTACTTTTTTTTGAGTCACCAGATTTGCTTGATTTTTAAATAGAGGTTTCTCATGCGTTTGACCCGAATTCACGGGTATGGGTCCCATCAACCCCATATATTTATTAAACGAGTTATAATATCTCATTAAATTAAAAACTAATCTCACCAAATATTTGATATAAAAATCCTATAAAGTAGAGATATACTAAAAAATAATATTTTATGTATTAAAAAAAATATATTATTTATAATTAAAAATCCAATTTTATAGTAAAAGATAAATGGGTCTTCGGTCTCATCAAACCTATATATATATATATATATATATATATAGGGTAAGGATCCTAAGAGAACCCTTTGCAAATTGAGAACTTTGAGAACCATTTTGGACCACTCAAACACTTTTAAAAAATATTTAAAAAAATCATAAAACAAAAAATAATAAAAATTTTAGAAAAGTAAAAAAACCAAAATTCTTATATTTCATTCCGGTTTCATTAAAAAATATAAAAAATTAAAAAAAATAAAAAAAAAAACGTCGTATTATACAAATATGTATAATTTTATATAATCTTTAGTTACGTAATATACACATATGTACAGTATCATTTATCTTAAACTATACACATGTGCACAAAAAAACATGTAAATGTACATATATGTATATATTATACATATGTGTATATAATTTAGCTAAACCGAGTTTTTTTTTTATGAAACCGGGATGATAAAATAAGAATTTTGGTTTTTTTTACTTTTTTCATTTTTGCGTTTTTTATGTTTTATGATTTTTTTTATTTTTGGGTTTTTTGTGGTCTAAAATGGTTCTCAAAGTTTTCAATTTCAAAAAAGTTCTCTCATGATCCTGATCCTATATATATATATATATATATGATGAGTTATTGTACAATAATCAATTACGTACATTAGGTACGCGAGTTTTTTGAATGTCAATTTCTTTTTTACGTAGTGGCATAATTTTAAATAACCTAAATCTAATTCTACAATCTAATTAATCAATTGATTCATCGGGTGTCCATCCATATTGTGACCTTTGTCATTTTCGGTTCGATTTGTAATTCTTTCTTATAATGTAAACATGACTCATTTTGTTTTTCAGATTGTTAGATACTAAAAAAACAAAGAATTTTATGTTATAATAATGTTTCATACTTGTCGTTTAGTTCCAAAGTCTTTAACGGTGTTTAAAATGATTATTTTGTTCTCAAAACAACTTAAAACGAACTATATGGACTAAAATTGTCAAACAATAAAGTTTGACCGACAACCCCAACTCATGTGGCGCGTAAATCTGGTCTCAGCCCGCTGTGCAGCAGCCAACAGTGCAGCTCAGCAATAAACAAAGCAGTTTTTTTAACGTTTTCGGTTGATTTAAGCTCGTTTAAAGCCCAAACTTGTGTTTTAACCATCCAATCCGACCTAGACTCAACCCATAATTATTCTATAACCCTCTAAACTTGATATTATCTTCAGATATAATTATTTAACTTAAAACAGATTTTAATTTATTTTTAAATAAAGAATCAAATTGTACCGGTTACCTATGTGATAAAGGTTTTATCCAACCCTCAAACCCTAATCCCCCTCCCCCCCCCCCATAAATACCCACTCATCTCAGCCATTTTTCCCTGCACAGTCCAAACTCATCCTATTTTGTCTTTTTCTCTTGTTCTGAAGGCATGGTCATGTTTGGGAAGGCATTGTCGTGTTTTGCTTCAGAACCTTCTATTTGGTCTTTTCTTCTTGCCTTTGATAACATGGGGTGTGTCTTGGTTAACATGGCATGTTGTCTTCCTGATTTTTGTCTTTACTTCGTATGCTCTAGGCATGGTCATGTCTTGATTCACCATGGGGTGTGTCTTGACAGTTTTCACTGTTTATCTCCGTTTTTACTTCGTATTTCAGCTTGTTTTATACCTTAGGGTTATATTTACCTATAGATAGAAATTATAAATATTAGTTGTTATTTATTCTAATACAGTTTCCGAAATTACGCTTGTTTGGAGATATTTTAGCACTGAAAAGATGTATAATTTCTTGCACATCATTGAACTTGAACAATTTTCTGAGGCTAAGTATTCGTTGTACTCGCAGCATCAATTAAAAGTTCAAAACAAATCGGGGTGTTGAACTTGAACGTTCAAATCAAAATAAATTAAACGTTCCTCACAAACAATTACGTTTCAAAACAAAATTTTGGGTGTTGAACTTGAACATTCAAAACAAATCAATAAAAAATGTTAAACGTTCAAACAAAACCATTAAAACTGTTAAACCTTCAAAACAAAATCAATTATCTTCAAAAACAAAATGAGTTAAACGTTCAAACAAAGCAATTCAACTTTCAAAACAAAATGATTGTTCTTATTCGTCGTCGTCGTCGTTTATCAGGCAGTCTCTAAATTGTTCACGATTTCACAAACCCCACATTCAGTTTTTAATTTTTATTTGATTTTGTTTCTGGACTTGTCCAGCGTTTTGGAGTTAATGTCTATTTTTGGCTAACGATTCATAAAAGCAGATTGATCTACAATTTTCCAAAAATATGAATGAAGCAGTTAATCAAGTCAAAAACTGAATTGAAAGAAATTTCAATTTTGCCACTCGCATACCTATTATACGATAACCAATTATTGTATGATCAGGATCATGAGAGAACCTTTTTGAAATTGAGAACTATGAGAACCATTTTAGACCACAAAAACCAAAAAATAAAAAAAATCATAAAATCAAAAAAACACAAAAATCAAAAAAGTAAAAAAGCCAAAATTCTTATTTTATCATCCCGGTTTCGTAATAAAAAAAATACTCGGTTTAGCTAAATTATATACACATATGTATAATATATACACATATGTACATTTACATGTTTTTTTTGTACATATGTTTATAATTTAAGATAAATGATACTGTACATATGTTTATATTACGTAACTAAAGATTATATAAAATTATACGTATGTGTATATTACGACATTTTTTTTATTTTTTTTTAATGAAACCGGAATGAAATAAAAGAATTTTGGTTTTATTACTTTTTTAAAATTTTTATTATTTTTTGTTTTATGATTTTTATAAATATTTTTTAAAGGTGTTTTTAGTGGTCCAAAATGGTTCTCAAAGTTCTCAATTTACAAAGGGTTCTCTTAGGATCCTTACCATATATATATATATATATATATATATATAGATATATATAGGGATGGTTCAAACGAGAACCATGGTTTTCTTGAAAACTAGTTTATTCAATCCTAGCAATTGACTAAACATAATCAATGGTTAACTTTAACATCCCGAAATATCTAAAAATAATATTTAATATTTTATTTATTTATGATAGAAAAGTTTACTTGAGTTAGTCGAAGAAATAATAAAATAATAAAGATGGAAGGTTAAGTAGGCTTTAAAGATAGAATTAAATATGGACTAAAAAGGAAAGACGGGCCAAAGGTCCATGAGCTTAAGGATTCCCTTAAACCCTAATCCTTTTCATTTCCATCAATCTCTACACAATAGCCTACACCTTCAAAAACATACACTTAAACCAAACACTCTCTACTCTACTATATTCAACGATCCGAGACCAACCGAAGGTAAGAAATGATTTCTCTCAGCTGACCCAACATATTAGAACCCGACACCACAGCCCTGCGATGTCGTATAAGCCGTTTGGATCTAGATCTAGCTTATTTCGAGTGTTTAATCAACCAAAAACGAGCTTAAGGGCTACCTTAGCTCAGATATGGACACCCCGAAGCTACCCAGACCATAAACGATGAAACCCCGACCAATCATGGTGGTGAACGAAGGCAGGCGGCGCCAGAACCGAAGAAAAACCTTAAAAACGAGTAATAAAGAGCTGAACAGACTTATGCGTCGTATAAGTATATGTGCCGTATAAGTCTAAGCAGCGCATTAGTGTGTTCAGCCGTATATGTATATGCCACGTATATGTATGCAGCATGTAAGTATGTATGTAACGTGTAAGTATGTAGCACATAAGTACGTATGTAGGTCGTATATGCATATACACTGTGTATGTATATGTCGTACATGTATGACTTATACGTTGGAACACTTACACGCCAAGGACAGCGTATACGGCTGAACAGCTTGTACGACTTATACGTGCGGACAACTTATACGCCAATAAACTTATACGCCGGACAGCTTATACGCTTAAAAGTGATTATTCCAAACAAACGAAAGATAAACAACGTATACGTATGTAAACGATAGATACGGATTTATATGATGGTTAAGATAAGAATAAGTAAATAATTAATAATGAAAGGCAACGTTTAAAATGAAGATTTTATTTGATTAAATAATTAAACTTTACCGATGAGGTTTTTAGTAAAGACTTATTAATGAAGATAAAATTTTTCCAAGCTAACCTGACAGCTTAACCCCAGCCATGGGCTCTGCCCCTTGGACCCCTCTAGGGGCTGCCACCCCTAGAACCCTGCTACCAGGGGCGCTGCCCCCGGACCCCGTAGCTAGGGGTGACAATAACTTAGAAGTATAGTATAGCTAGAAGTAGTTAATTAATACTATGATTAATACACGGTTAGCCGTGCACAGCTCAAAAAGGGCATAACAGTAAATTCAGTAAGGAATCGATTGCACGTGAGTTTCTAGCCCCATTTTCTTGTTATGTTTTAGGGGTTGTGTGCATACTCGATGTGATTAATTAATACACTTACCCTAAGTGGTAAGTTTATGCATTATATGATTTAATGCATGAATGAATGCTTGATGGTACGTGAACGATCTTCGGATTTTATGTACCGCCAGGTAATAGTGTGATATGTTATTGTTTTACGAATGATATATGAAAGTTATGAAAGAGATTGAGTGTATGTGTAAAAGTATATAAATTCATATATATAAAGAAGATAATGTATGGTTGTATGGAGGTATGCTCAAAGGTTTGCATACCCTAATAATATATGCGAGGGTTACAGGAGACCCTAATAATATCTGCGAAGGTTATAGGGCGAAACGCTCTTTAAAACGTAGAGAAAATGACGTATGTATAAGTAAGCTAATACAAGAAAGAATAAAAGTATGAAAGAAAGAAAGTATGTATGTACGGAGGAAGAAAGGTAAAAGGCTAAGTATGTAATATGTGTCTTCGGATACGCATATATGTAAGTATGTGAATGTATTATACGTTGCCTGATTAACTAGAATTCACTCAGCGTAGCTGACTTTTAGTATGCATGCAGGTTAATCGATTGAGACAGATGGCGTGAGGGGGACACATGGCAGGATTGAAGAGGCTGGCATCTGAAGATTTGTCTTGATGTTTGATATTCCATTTTTTGTTATGTTTTAAAAAGGACAAGTTATGGATGTTTGTAATGAATGGTTGACTTTTATTATTATTCTGCGAAAGTTTTAATTCACTTCGATATTTAGAACTGTGTTTATCAGTAAATCTGATGCAGCGTACGATGAGAATCCAAAGGCTAATCACGTTGATTCTTGGAATACCCGTGAAAATCCTTCCCAAACCCCCAAATTAGACCCAAAAGTCAAGAACTTGAAAAGACAAGAGTATTTTTTTATTAATTCTGATCAATGATCAGTTAGGTTGCAATCATAGGATATTAATAGAAAAGCCAAAATAGGTTTGGGCCGAAACAAACAACCAAAGGCCCAACAACAGCCCAAAACAAAACACAAAAAGTAGACGAAAAACTCAAAAAAGGGGCCCAAAAGTGTATCTAGAGGCCTTATTTCAGAAAAATAAACGGGATAACCCACCTACAGCTGGTTACCACAATGTGGCCCACGTTCCAACTGTCGTTTTGACTGGTAGAACGCCTTAAACGGAGGCCCGTAGCCCAAGTTAAGCCCATTTCTGTTTAGCCCCTTTTGAAGCGCGATCTTGGGCCTCCAGGAACATAATGACCTGGTCTTCTATACTTGGGCCCACATCAAAATCCAACGCCAAAGTAGGGCACCGGAACCGGGGCCTTACATTTTAGTTTGTTCAGAACGTTTTAAGTTCTGAACTAAACTCAATTAAGTGTATTATTCTACAATTTCATAACTGATTGGTGATTCTAAAGCCTCCTACACATGATTGATTAAATCATCAACTTTTGATCAATTTAATGATTCTTGATGTTCAACGACGTTCTATTTTGATTTTTCACTTTTGAGATTTCATACTTTAAGCTCTGATTAGGATATAGAATTTGGATGAGATAAAGCGAGGTGTTCAGAATTTGGATCAGACATGATTTTAATTGATGAGTTTGATCACATACTAGTTTTGGATTATTTAAGAAACTGTTACCTCATGTTTTGTAATCTAACGCTCTGGATGGTCGCGTAAGTAATGTACGATAAGCTATTATTGTACAATAACTCACCCCTATATATATATATATATATATATATATATATATATATATATATATATATATATATATATATATATGCGGTGGGAAACAAAAATCTTAGTAATCATGTAATATTTATGGTTGTTCAATATTCGTTTGAAACCTAGAAAACGTTAAATCAATCACCACTTTTGGTCAGCCAGTTTCTGAATGTTCAAATTCATAGCAAAAGGTTTGTATCTAAACCGACCATATAAAACCGGGTCAGACGGTAAACTTATTATTGAAGCTCAATGTGTGAAACCGAACCATTAGTAATGATTCAGTTTAAATTATCAATGATTCAGTTTCGGTTTTCAATGACAAAAAATCGAACCAATGACTCACGGTTTAACTTAGAAACTGTTAAAATCTAATTGTGAACACGCATACGTAACAAGATAGTTTTTTTAATTGAAAAAAAAAACTATAGCAATACCATACCCAAATTAAAGACAATAAAATACTCATTTTTATGGTGCAATTTAAAAAATATATATTAGCGTATGAAAGAGTTACGGGCGTTTAAAAATCGTTGGTGGGAAGTTAGTTTACAATTAAAATTGAAAATGAATAAATGAGTATAGATGAAGGTTCAAAGTTGTAACTATTTTTTAAATTTACAAATATTGAGTAAAGTTGAGGGGGCAATGTCGTAATTATTTTTATACATATTTTCAAATGGACATGGTTGTCCCTATCTTACATGCTATATAATGTGTACATTATACATTACAAGTTGTAAATAACTTAAAATGTAGGTGTCTTAATTTGCCCATGTCTCATTTATTATATATAGTATAGATAATAGAGATATCCGTCCTTTCATCTCCTAATTTCTCTCTCCTTTAAACATCGGAATATTAACTGTGACTTCAATCCAAGTGCTCCCTCCGATGACACTTCATCTTCATTTATGGTCGGTTTCAATTAACCGATTTTAAAATAAATTGAACTCCCCAATCATCAAACAAATACTAATCGTCGTGCCCTAACTGCTCATTTACACAAGAGTTATAAGGGTGCTATGAGGTAAAATTCAAACCTTCTCTTCATATTTTTCTTCAATTCAAGTCACCCATAAACCCCAAATTCAACTCTCATTAGGTCTGTTTTAGTTTTTCAATCTTTTGTTCGATTGCGTTATCATTAGATGAGATTGATGGTGTTTATTATACTACAAGTTATTGTATGTGTACGTATATATTAAAAAGTATAAATTAAGGTGTGTATAACATAGGTATTACAGTAACATGCGAAGACATGAATATTGAAATCGTTTGTTAGAGGTGTTTGTGTAACACCCTACTTTGGATTATATATATATATATATATAAAGGAATTTTGTTTATTTAATAGTGTGTTATTATTTAATTAAGTTTGCTAAAAAAATAGAGTGTGGGGTTGGTCAATAAAAGATGGATTAAGGGATGGTTATGGGTCTTAGGTCCATGGGCTTAAGGGTATATAAACCCCTTAAACCTCCCTATAACCTTAAAACCCTCATATCCATCTTCTAGCCTCCATACACACTCAAAACACACTATCTTCTATCTCGGACCGAGATCCGGGGAAAAATACCCGAGCTTGTTGGTGTTAGAGCATCTTTACGAGCAAAATAAACGCCAAGATTTGATTGTGTTCGTGAAACCGATTCATCTAAGGTACATTTTGTAACGAAATGCTTGTTCTTTAAGTTTGGCTCATTTTGTATTTCAAGATCTAGCTAAACCGAGCATTAAAAATCGGTAAAGGTTTGAACTTTATCATAAACGAGCTAGATCTTTGTTGAGGGTGATGATTGAATGATAATAAATAATAAATATATGATATGATAAATAATAATAATAATAATAATAACGTTAATAAGGGATAATAATAACATGTGTAATCGCAATGATAATAAAATGATAATAGTAAGAATGGTGATTGCAGCAACATCGAAATGAAATGGAAGGAATGCATGTATAAATACTAACAGTATTAATAATAATGATAAAGATCATCAGCAGGGGCTGCTGCCCCTAGACCCCGCTGTAAGGGGAGCTGCCCCCAGACCCCCGTTCGTTGAGGGTTATATTAAACTAGGAATATGATATGGGTAGGGATAGTTAATTGATACGTGTAACTGTTATACAGTTAGCCGCGCCCAGTTAAAGAAAGGAGGTACCATTAACTCTAAAAGGAACCGAGCTCTGGTGAGTTTCTAGCCCCATTTTCTTGTTATGTTTTCGAGGTTGTGTGCATACTCAATGTGATTAGTTAATACACTTACCTTAAGTGGTAAGTGTATGATACGTGAATGTGTATGAATGATATATGTATGAGGTTAAGAGTATGCATGAAAGTATATATTAAAATTTACGTGTAAATAAATGTATGTAAGGTTATGGGGAAAGAAGGGACCAGACCCTAATAATATATGAGATAGAATGGACCAGACCCTAACAATATCTGAGACATAAGGGACCAGACCTTAATAATATCTGAGACAAAAGAGACCAAAACCTAATAATATCGATAGAAGGGACCAGAATAGACTAATATCTGAGATGGTAAGGATAGTTATGCATGTAGTATGAAAGTATGAATGTGTGAAAGTATAAGAGAACGTATGAATGCATGTATGTACGAAAATGAAGGTAAACAGGTAAAGTATATAATACGTATCTTCGGATGCGTATATGTAAGTAAGTGTATGATTATAGGTTGCCTGATTAACTAGAACTCACTCAGCGTAGCTTACTTTTAGTATGCATGTAGGTGAATAGGCTAAGGCAGCTAGCTTGAATGAAGACACATGGCATTGGACTGAAGAGGCTAACATCTTTAGAGGAATGTTGTGATGTTTTAATATGACTTTTTACATTATGTTTAAAGACAAAAGTTCATTTATTATGGAAAGATTTGAATGATTATGTAATATAAGGTTGAAGTTTTATATTCCACGAAAAATTTTAATTAACTCTGATATTTAGAATTGTGTTTATGAGTAAATTCAATGCCAAAGTAGGGCACCGGTACCAGGGCCTTACAAGTTGGTATCAGAGCATAAGTTCGAGAGAAATAAGCATCCTACATGCTTAGACTCGAACAGTGAATTGGACTTAAGTAAGAAAAGAAAGAAGATGCCAGTTAAAGAAATCCATGTGTCACTCAAGCAAACTAAGTAAAGGTAAAGTACATGATTAATTTCATGTGTAATGTAAGAATGTGTAAAGAAGCTAGCTTAATTTCTAAAGATAGGAGTATTTGATTGTTTGTGAATTGATTGATTGACTGCTTAACCACTATAAAGTAGAACCTAGCACAAGTGGACTCACAAAGGGAGGCGTATAGGACACGAAGAGCAACGTGATCCTCTTATCACAGCTGGCCACTATTAATACCTGTTATCCTTACTATCCTTGTACTAAATAGTTCCTTGAGTGACGACGTTTGTGTTTCCTTATAGAATACGAATGGCTGGAGCAAGAAAGGTTGTTGGTCAAGGAGGTCGTACTGGACATCGTGGTAGGCCACGTATTGTTTGGGAACCTTCTAAAGAACTAGTTACTAACACGAGAGAAGAAGGAAGTGCAACTTGGCAGGATCAGAATAACAATGAAGGGTATCAACTGGATCATGTTGTTCAAGCCGCCATTGCTCAAGCCATAGATGTTAAAGTGAAGAATCTACATCCTTGTAAGTCTGCTGAAAGATATGAAAGGACTGCTGGGAAGATAGGGGAGAGTGGTTAGAAGGGTGATGAGAATGAGAAAGGTGACTCGAGTGAGGTTAGGTATGTAAAAGTTGGTGAGGGAAAAAGGGGCCAATGTGGGTGTAACTACAAATCGTTCAAAGGTTGCGACCAGCTGAAGCTGACTGGTTTAGGAGATGCAATCGCTACTCTCCAGTGGATAACCGCTATGGACAAGGTTATCCGAATTAGCGAGTGTCGTCCCGATCAAGCGGTGGGTGGGGTTATGCTACTCAATCGTTTGTTGATGAGGCTATGTTTTGGTGGGAAACTACGGAACAAAGAAAGACCCGGGAAGAGATTAAGGCTTTGAGGTGGGATGACTTGAAGGAATTGGTTATGAAGCGGTTTTGTGCTAATGCTGAGGTTGAGAGGGCTGAGATGAAGTTTCTAAACTTGAAGTCGGGTAATATGACACACCGCGAGTGCACTATTGAATTCAACCGCATGTCGAGGTTGGTGCCTGACATGATGAACACTGAAACCAAGCGAATCAAGTTTTACATCATAGGGCTACCATAGAATGTTTGCACCTTAGTCAGGGCTAGTAAACCTGCTACTTTTGATTCTTTCGTTGAACTCGAAGAGATGTTTTATGATGATCTGATTGTGGACAATGCGGTGGTGGAAGAAAAGAAAGAAGAAATGGGTCGCTCCTACTAAACGACCCTGTACTAAGATGTGGAACCCCAAGGGCAAGCAACAAAGGGTATGGGAGAATAAGTCATGTAAGACTTGTGGTAAGATGAACGGTGGTCAGTGCATACGAGGTAAGGGTACGGACGTCTCTACAAGTGTGGTAAGGCTCATGGGGGAGAGTGCAGGCTTGGGTCGGATGCATGTTACAAGTGTGGGAAAATGGGGCATTATGCTCCAGATTGCCCTACTAAGCCCTCATGCTACAAGTGTGGTAAGACGGGTCACATGGCTAGGGAGTGCACTGATAAAGCTGGAGGAAGTGGAAGGAAAGATGCTTAGCAAGCTAGGCCAAGGACTAGGGCCTACATCTTAACTCAGAAGCAGGCCAAGCAGATCCCAGATGTTGTGACTGGTACATTTCTAGTCAACGGTATTTCCGCTTCTGTATTGTTTGATTCAGGTGCAAATAGAAGTTTTGTAGCTACGAAATTTAGTAAGTTAGCAAAAATTAAATGTTGTCGTGTGCCCGAAACTTTTATAGTAGAAACCGCTAGTGAGACCTCGGTTAGGATACCAAGGATTGTTAAGGTTTGTAAGATAGAGTTAGAGGGACGTGAGTTCCCAGTTACCCTGTATGTTATGACCTTAGGAGGGTTCGATGCGGTTTTGGGAATGGATTGGCTATCTGAGTTTGAGGCTCAGATAGTGTGTAAGAGTAGGTTGATAAGGTTAAAGTCCTTGGATGGTGGTACGGTGAAGATTTAGGGTAATAAAGAAAGTTCAGAGCTTAATGTCATTTCGATGATAAAAGTCGAAGGATTGTTAAGGTGAGGGTGCGGTTCCTACCTGGAGTATGTTGTCAAAGCTACGACCGAGACGAAAGAAGTGAAAAATGTTCTTGTTGTGTGCGACTACCCAGAGGTGTTCCCTGAGGACCTTCCGGGGTTGCCACTAAAGCGTGAGGTAGAATTTCAGATAGACTTAATACCAGGAGCACATCCCGTTGCGAAAGCACCTTACCGCCAGGCACCGTACGAAATGAAGGAATTGATGTCCCTACAACAAGAACTCCTCGACAAAAGTTTTATAAGGCCGAGTGTTTCCCCGTGGTGCGCACCGGTGTTGTTTTTTAAGAAGAAGGATGGAAGTTTGAGAATATGTATAAACTATCGTGAGTTGAACAAGCTTACGGTGAAGAACAGATATTCGTTGCCACGGATTGATGATTTGTGTGATCAACTACAAGGTTCGAGTTGGTTCTCATGAATAGACCTTAGATCAGGCTATCATCAGCTGAAGGTGAAAGAGGCAGGCATTCAAAAGATAGTGTTTCGGTATGGACACTACGAGTTCCTCGTGATGTCGTTCGGTCTAACGAATGCTCCCACAACATTTATGGATATGATGAATAAGGTATGTTGGGCGATGTTAGACATGTCAGCCATCTTTTTCATTGAAACATATTTATTTATTCAAAGAGCGAGTCTGACCAATCTGAATATCTAAGAGAAGTATTGGAGGTTTTGAAGGAAGAGAAGTTGTATGCTAAGTTTTTGAAATGCGCATTCTAGTTGCGTGAAGTGCAGTTTCTAGGTCACGTAATCAATCCTGAAGGGATTATTGTGGGCCCAGCTTAGATTGAGGCGATAATGAAATTGGAAGACTCCGCAAAACCCGACTGATATACGAAGCTTTTTAGGGTTTGCTGGCTTTCATTAAAGGCTTCTCCAAGATAGCCGCACCATTGACCAGAATGACAAGAAAGTCTGTAGTATTCAATTTGGGTAAGTTACAGGAGGAGGCTTTTGAGGAATTGAAAAAGGAGACACACAAGCTCGAATCCTTGCCCTACCTGATGGTGATTAGGATTTGGTTGTTTGTACGGATGCTTCGCATCGTGGGTTAGGTTGCGTATCAATGCAAAGAGGAAATGTGATAGCTTATGGATCCAGACAGTTGAAGGTTCATGAGAGTACCTACCGGACGCATGACATGGAGCTAGTAGTTGTAGTTCATGCTCTCAAGACATGGAGAAATTATCTGTATGGTACCAAGTGTACTATTTATACCGATCATAAGAGTTTGAAGTATTTCTTTGAGCCAAAAGAGATGAATATGAGACAGAGGAGATGGTTAGAGATGATAAATGTGACATCTGACCCGACCCAGGTACCCGTTTCTCCGATCCGATCTCTTTCCTTTATGATTTAATATTACTTATATTTTACCTTTAATAATAATATATATTTTCCTTCCCGTCCCTCTCTCTCTTTTCCTTCCCGCCGTCCCGTCCCTCTTCTCTCTTTCCGCCTTCTTTTCCCTCTTGTCGCCGTCCCGCCCTTAAGCCTTGAACCTCTGTCCTTTGTTCCTTCCCGCCTAAGGTTGTCTGCGCAGCTCCACGCGCCAGACTCTTTACAAGGAAGCCTGCGTAAAGACCACCTGTTACTGCGATACGCGAGACGAACTGTCCCCGCAGCGCGCTAAGGATTTTAGTTCTTCCCGCGGCGCGCTATGGATACTGTTCTTCCCGCGACGCGCTAAGGAATATAGTTCTTCTCGCGACGCGCTTAGAATTGAAGTTCTTCCCGCGGCGCGCTTAGAAATATAATCCTTCCCGCGACGCGTTAAGGTTGGTTCTGTCTGCCTTCGCGCTCGCGCACTTTTGCCTTCGCGCTCGATGCCTTCTCGCGTTTAACCCTTGAGTCTTTTCTCCTGTTTAATCTAGCCGTTTGCTTTTATGTTGTCTTATCTTCTGTGCTGTTGACCTGACCTATCTTATGTCTGAAAAGTTACTTTCGGCGCAGCATGCGTACCAACCCCATTGGTTGACAGAAAAAGTGACTGACATTATCTTTTGGAGATCTGCTTTTTCCATGCTTGACCAGTACCTTTATCTGACCCTCCCATGCTGTTACTGTTCCCTGTCAGCTTTTCCCTTGTCCCCTGCAGCTGCCATATCTTTTGATATCTTTTGCTTTTGGAATCTTTTACTTTTTGAGATCTTTTCCCCTTTTTTTAGGGATTGTGTTCCCTAGGGTTTCTCTATAAATAATAATATTATTTTTCCTAACACATCACACACAAACACTTAAATTAAATCTTCTCCTTGCTCTCGTCCTTGTCCTCTGCCGTCTCCTCTCTTTGTTCTACCCTGCTTTTCCGGTAATATATATTATATAATAATTTGTTTAATTTACTTATTAATTATGCTAACTTATAATCAAGACATTAAAACAAATCGTTAAAACAATAATCTTTAATTATAGGTTAACTTTGCTTGTTTGGTTCTTGCTTTACCTATCTTCACACCGATTATCAAGTGAGTGATCTCGTACCTAATCCCTTTTATTTTTAATGTTTTGGGATGTTCATGTGTTCATACAAACTTAGAGTCTTAAACTGTTTATGAACTTTAGTCGCGCAGTATCCCATGTGTTGAGGACGTAGACTTGGCTGTTTATTTGTATGTGTGGATCATTAACCGTCTTATCGGTCTATTCCGCAGTTCTCATGGTACCATTAGATGAACACGGGAGAACTATCGTTTATGATTTTCTCTTTTGTTTACACATGCACAGTTTGTCTTGTTTGTGAGCTCAATTGTGAGCACTGGCAGTCTATGAATCTTAGAGTTGGTCCGATCAGATTACACCCCTGTTGAAAACCAGACATACACATGTTGCGCGCAGATTTATTGTTATCTATGTATTAACTATTAAACTTGATTTCTCACCAACACGCAAGTGTTTGACGTTTTATTTTAACACATGTTCAGGTTTGCTGTAGCTGTTTTGGAGCTCGAGATAACCTAGGAAGTTTTCTTTATTTTGGACCTAGATTAAAATGTATCAAGACAAGTTATTGCTGTTCGAATATTTTGAGTTATAATATATTGATTTATGTTGCTTTGTTATCTTCTGTCTACTTTGCGTATGCGCGAATGAATGTATTTATTAAATATTGACACCCAATAGTGTCACGAGTAATGAAACAAAATGTGGCGCCCCGATGTATAATCCGCCTTTGGTCGGGGTGTGACAGATTGGTATCAGAGCTCGTTGACTTTAGGATAGGTGGTTAGACGTAACGGCCTAGAATACCTAAGAGTCCCCTCTCGCGCATGAGAGAAATCTCATGTTTGCGCGCTTATTGTTAATTACTCGTTATTTATGAATATGCTCGCGCCTGCGCAGTATATGATTTTATGTTTTATTCCGCGATATTTCGATTTTTATTGATTTTACTTACATATTCGTTTGTTGGGATTGAAAATCTGAAAAGTCATGGTGATGCATGAATAGTTGATTTTCAATTTTCAATTACGATTATGTTCTGAGGTTGGAGACTTGAAAAGTCATGGTGATACATGAATTGTCAACCTCCAATACTCATTTTCTTGTATATTTTATATTGAGGATTGAAAAGTCATGGTGATACATGAATCGTCAATCTCCAATACTCGTTTACTCGTCATTTTAAATTGAGAATTTGGAAGGTCATGGTGATACATGAATTGTCGATTCTCGATTCGAATTTGTTACCTTTATTAAGTCTGCATTTAAAGTCATTTATTTTACTTTAACTTTTGATAGTATCTAACTCTGCGAAACCAAGCTTTATAAGGTTATACTTTGCAATAAAACCAAGATATTAACAAAAATTAAAACTTTTATAGAATGCCTCCGCTATCTCGTCGCCATCTCAAGAAGAAAGAAGCCGCGCGCAGGCGATCGCTGCAACGTTCCCAGGAAATAGCCACCGCAATAGCCCAAGCTTTGAGCCAAAACAATACCAACACCTCCAGTTACAACATTAAGTCCTTTAACGCGGGTAACCCTCCAAAGTTCACAGGTCTTGAAGGAGACACCGTGATGCTCCAATGGCTCGAAAAGATTGAAAACACTTTCCTCCATACCCAATGCCCGCATTACAGACGAACCCTATATGCTTCCAGTGTCCTGGAATCCAGAGCGCTTACATGGTGGAATGGAGTGGCCCATGCGCGTGGCGCAGAAGCTGCTTCCAGCATACTCTGGGAGGAATTTAAGGATCTCTTGACGCGGGAATTCTGCCCTCCCAACGAAGTAAAGCGCCTGGAGGAGGAATTTTGGAATCTTAAGCAATACAGCGGTGAAGCGCGCGAGTACGCGACGCGCTTCCACGAGCTAAGCTTACTGGTCCCTCACCTTGTTACCCCTTCACGCCGAGCCATCGAGAAATTCCTTGGGGGTCTCCCCATGGAAATTCAAGATTCTGTATGGGCCAGAAACCCAGTAACCCTCCCTGACGCTATTGAGTTGGCCGCTGTGCTCAGCGACAACCATGTCAGAGCAGGAACCTTGTTCCTGCGGGGAGCTGAGAAGACCAAACCCACCAAAACTGTCCCTGAACCAATAGAAACCAAACCAGAACCCTCAAACCATAACCAGAAACGTAAGCGCAGACAAGCTTACGCGCTTACCAACCCACCCATAGTCCAGCAACCTGCCTACCAACCTCTAGTATACGCCCCTCAACCACTGTCCGTCTACCCAACACCTCCTGTAGTCCACAACTATGCCTTAACCAATCCAGCACTCCCTGCCCCGCCAACTAAGAAACCTTACACAGGAAACCACCCCTTTTGCCCAACCTGTAGATTTCACCACCCAACCCAAACCCCGTGTCGACAATGTAACCGATCTGGCCGTACTGGTCACACTGCTGAGAACTGTAGAGTCCTTCCAGCCAATCCAATTGCGCCCACACCACCAGTCTACCCGCAGAACCCACAACCAACGTACCAAAACCCACGACCCAGATCGTGCTTCAACTGCGGTGATCCTAGTCATTTCCGGAACGCGTGCCCGAGACTACAAGTTCAGATTACACAAGCGAATCCGGTGAACCAGATTTCGAACCAAGTGACGCGTGGACGAGCTTTTAATATAACCGCGCACCAAGCGCAAACGAATAATGACGTAGTTAATGGTACATTTTTACTTAACGGAAATTATGCTTCTATACTTTTTGATACTGGCGCCGATCGAAGTTTTATCTCTCGCGCCTTTGAGCAGAAGCTTGCGCGACCGCGCGATAACTTAAAAGAAGATTTTTCAGTTGAATTGGCTAATGGCGAAACTGTTTTAATAAACTCTGTGATCAAGGATTGTACGCTAAACCTTAATGAAAACGATTTTCTAATCGACCTCATCCCTATGCCTCTTGGAAGTTTCGATGTTATTATTGGCATGGACTGGCTTTCGAAGAATCGCGCCGAAGTTATTTGCGCCAAGAAGATGATTCGCATACCTCGAGAAAATGGTGATCTTCATATCTACGGCGAGAAACCCTCCCGCGGTCTTAAGCTTATGTCTTGCGCCGAAGCCCAAAAGCTTATGCGGAAGAAGTGTATTGCATTCTTAGCCCATGTGGTCAAACCTGCTGAAGAGAAGAAGCTTCGCGATATCCCTGTTGTGCGTGATTTCCCTGAAGTTTTTCCTGATGATCTTCCTGGTATCCCTCCCGCTCGTGAAGTCGAGTTTCGTGTTGATCTTGTCCCTGGTGCTTCCCCCGTAGCTAAATCTCCTTATCGTCTTGCACCCGCTGAGATGCAAGAATTGGCCAGCCAACTTCAAGAGTTGACTGCTAAAGGATTCATTCGCCCTAGCTCTTCGCCCTGGGGTGCTCCGGTGTTGTTCGTTAAAAAGAAAGATGGATCGTTTCGCATGTGTATCGATTACCGCGAGTTGAACAAACTCACCATTAAGAACCGGTATCCCTTACCGCGTATTGACGACCTCTTTGATCAACTCCAAGGTGCCTCTTGTTTCTCCAAGATTGATCTCCGCTCTGGCTATCACCAGTTGCGCATCCGCGATGAAGATGTTCCGAAGACTGCTTTTCGAACTCGTTATGGCCACTTTGAATTCTTGGTCATGTCCTTCGGTTTAACCAACGCACCCGCCATTTTCATGGATCTAATGAATCGGGTGTGTAGACCTTTCTTGGACCGTTTTGTGATCGTGTTTATCGATGATGTTCTGGTGTATTCTAAGACCAAGGCTGAGCATGAGCAACATCTCCGATTGGTATTGCAAAAGCTTAGAGCCGAGCAGCTCTTTGCCAAGCTCTCCAAGTGTGAATTTTGGTCTGATGAAGTACAGTTTCTTGGTCATGTTGTAAACAAGATGGGTATTCATGTCGACCCATCCAAGATTGAAGCAATCAAGAACTGGTTGACGCCATCTTCTCCTACCGAAATCCGTTCCTTTCTGGGCTTAGCTGGTTACTACCGGCGATTCATTTCGAACTTCTCGAAGATCGCTTTGCCTTTAACAGCTCTAACGCACAAAGGTAAACCGTATATTTGGGGCTCGAAGCAAGAAGAAGCCTTTCTGACGCTCAAGCGTCTGTTGTGTGAAGCTCCTGTTCTTGCGCTACCTGAGGGTAATGATGATTTTGTCGTGTATTGCGATGCATCCAACCAAGGTCTCGGTTGTGTTCTTATGCAACGAGGCAAGGTTATCGCTTACGCATCAAGGCAACTCAAGATTCATGAAAAGAATTATACGACTCACGATCTCGAACTTGGTGCAGTTGTATTTGCCTTGAAGATCTGGAGACACTACCTCTATGGTACTAAGTGTATCCTCTACACTGACCATAAAAGCCTTCAGCATATCTTTGATCAGAAGGAACTTAACATGAGACAACGCCGATGGAACGAACTCATCAGTGATTATGATTGTGAGATCCGGTATCATCCTGGTAAGGCTAATGTGGTAGCCGATGCGCTCAGCCGTAAACCCTGCCAGCTTAACTGTATCTTGCCGCGCACCCAGCTTCACTTTGCGCCGATTCAGAGCAACCTTGAATCGCGCATTCGTGACGCACAGCGCGCATCCATCAGTAATGGTAACCTTCGCGCCGAGTTAGCGTGTGGCGCGGAAGCGCACTTTGTCCCTAATCTGAGTGGAATTCTTTGTTATCTCAATCGCATCTGGATTCCCTTTGATGAGAATCTTCGCGCTGATATCCTAAGTGAAGCGCATAAATCTCGGTATTCTATTCATCCCGGCGCTGATAAGATGTACAAGGATTTGCGCATTACTTATTGGTGGCCCGGTATGAAGAAGGATATTGCTGTGTTCGTAGCTAGATGCCTGACTTGTTCTAAAGTAAAAGCTGAACACCAACGCCCATCTGGTTTGCTCGAACAACCAGAAATTCCTATGTGGAAATGGGAAGGTATAGCGATGGACTTTATTACCAAGTTACCTTTGACAGCAAGCAAACATGATAGCATTTGGGTAATAGTGGATCGTTTGACTAAGTCTGCTCACTTCCTGCCCATTCGTGAAAACTACCGTGTTGAGCAACTCGCGCAGCTTTATGTCAAGGAAATTGTCTGCCGCCATGGCACTCATTTGAGCATCATATCCGATCGCGATGGCCGTTTTATATCCCGCTTTTGGAAATCTCTCCAATCTGCGTTAGGAACTCGCTTGGACATGAGTACGGCATATCATCCTCAGACTGACGGACAGTCTGAGCGAACTATTCAAACTCTTGAGGATATGCTTCGATCTTGTGTTCTTGATTTTGGAGGTAATTGGGATTCACACCTACCTCTGGTCGAGTTCTCTTATAATAACAGCTATCATTCCAGTATCGGTATGGCCCCATTTGAAGCACTTTACGGTCGTAAGTGCCGCTCCCCGATTTGTTGGAGCGAAGTGGGTGAAACTCAAATCACAGGACCCGAACTTGTTCAAGAGACAACCGATAAAATCGCCAAGATCCGTGATCATCTGCTGATTTCCAGAAGCCGACAGAAGAGTTACGCAGATCGCAGGCGAAAGCCTCTCGAATTTCAAGTTGGTGATCTTGTTCTCCTCAAAGTGTCGCCTTGGAAAGGTGTTGTCCGCTTTGGGAAGAAAGGTAAGCTTGCTCCTCGTTATGTTGGTCCATTCAAGATTCTCGCGCGTGTAGGAAAAGTTGCCTACAGACTTGACCTGCCGCCCGCGCTCAGTAATGTGCATCCAACGTTCCATGTATCCAATCTCAAGAAATGTTTAGCTGACGAGAACCTTCACATACCACTTGATGAAGTTCAAGTTGACGAATCCATGCATTTCGTTGAGAAGCCTGTTGAGATTTTGGATCGCGAGGTAAAGCAAACCAAGCGCAGTCGTATCCCTATTGTTAAAGTTCGATGGGAGTCCAAGCGCGGAGCCGAGTTTACATGGGAAAGGGAAGATCAAATGAAGATCAAGTACCCGCACCTGTTCTCTGCGCAACCTACTTCGAGATAAATTTCGGGACGAAATTTCTTAAAGTAGGGGAGACTGTGACATCTGACCCGACCTAGGTATCCGTTTCTCCGATCCGATCTCTTTCCTTTATGATTTAATATTACTTATATTTTACTTTTAATAATAATATATATTTTCCTTCCCGTCCCTCTCTCTCTTTTCCTTCCCGCCGTCCCGTCCCTCTTCTCTCTTTCCGCCTTGTTTTCCCTCTTGTCGCCGTCCCGCCCTTAAGCCTTGAACCTCTGTCCTTTGTTCCTTCCCGCCTAAGGTTGTCTGCGCAGCTCCACGCGCCAGACTCTTTACAAGGAAGCCTGCGTAAAGACCACCTGTTACTGCGATACGCGAGACGAACTGTCCCCGCAGAGCGCAAAGGATTTTAGTTCTTCCCGCGGCGCGCTATGGATACTGTTCTTCCCGCGACGCGCTAAGGAATATAGTTCTTCTCGCGACGCGCTTAGAATTGAAGTTCTTCCCGCGGCGCGCTTAGAAATATAATCCTTCCCGCGACGCGTTAAGGTTGGTTCTATCTGCCTTCGCGCTCGCGCACTTTTGCCTTCGCGCTCGATGCCTTCTCGCGTTTAACCCTTGAGTCTTTTCTCCTGTTTAATCTAGCAGTTTGCTTTTATGTTGTCTTATCTTCTGTGCTGTTGACCTGACCTATCTTATGTCTGAAAAGTTACTTTCGGCGCAGCATGCGTACCAACCCCATTGGTTGACAGAAAAAGTGACTGACATTATCTTTTGGAGATCTGCTTTTTCCATGCTTGACCAGTACCTTTATCTGACCCTCCCATGCTGTTACTGTTCCCTGTCAGCTTTTCCCTTGTCCCCTGCAGCTGCCATATCTTTTGATATCTTTTGCTTTTGGAATCTTTTACTTTTTGAGATCTTTTCCCCTTTTTTTAGGGATTGTGTTCCCTATGGTTTCTCTATAAATAATAATATTATTTTTCCTAACACATCACACACAAACACTTAAATTAAATCTTCTCCTTGCTCTCGTCCTTGTCCTCTGCCGTCTCCTCTCTTTGTTCTACCCTGCTTTTCCGGTAATATATATTATATAATAATTTGTTTAATTTACTTATTAATTATGCTAACTTATAATCAAGACATTAAAACAAATCGTTAAAACAATAATCTTTAATTATAGGTTAACTTTGCTTGTTTGGTTCTTGCTTTACCTATCTTCACACCGATTATCAAGTGAGTGATCTCGTACCTAATCCCTTTTATTTTTAATGTTTTGGGATGTTCATGTGTTCATACAAACTTAGAGTCTTAAACTGTTTATGAACTTTAGTCGCGCAGTATCCCATGTGTTGAGGACGTAGACTTGGCTGTTTATTTGTATGTGTGGATCATTAACCGTCTTGTCGGTCTATTCCGCAGTTCTCATGGTACCATTAGATGAACACGGGAGAACTATCGTTTATGATTTTCTCTTTTGTTTACACATGCACAGTTTGTCTTGTTTGTGAGCTCAATTGTGAGCACTGGCAGTCTATGAATCTTAGAGTTGGTCCCGATCAGATTACACCCCTGTTGAAAACCAGACATACACATGTTGCGCGCAGATTTATTGTTATCTATGTATTAACTATTAAACTTGATTTCTCACCAACACGCAAGTGTTTGACGTTTTATTTTAACACATGTTCAGGTTTGCTGTAGCTGTTTTGGAGCTCGAGATAACCTAGGAAGTTTTCTTTATTTTGGACCTAGATTAAAATGTATCAAGACAAGTTATTGCTGTTCGAATATTTTGAGTTATAATATATTGATTTATGTTGCTTTGTTATCTTCTGTCTACTTTGCGTATGCGCGAATGAATGTATTTATTAAATATTGACACCCAATAGTGTCACGAGTAATGAAACAAAATGTGGCGCCCCGATGTATAATCCGCCTTTGGTCGGGGTGTGACAATAAAGGACTACGACTGTGATGTCAAATACTATCATGGTAAGGCTAATGTGGTCGCCGACGGACTAAGCCGTAAGAATGAAGAAGTCATCGCAACAATGAAGTCTTATAAGTTGATCATTAACTCGGATCTCTTAGGAGAGATCATCAAGGTACAGTCTGAGGTGCTTATAAATGGAGAGCTAATCAATAAGGAAAGAATCTTCAGACAGCAAGACGAACTGATAGACAACACTCATGGTGTGAAGACTAGGTTTGACCGTATGTGGATTCCACGCCATGGAGATCTTAGAGGTTGATCCTTGATGAGGCTCATAAGTCAAGATACTTGATCCATCCAGGACCCACCAAGATGTATCAAGATCTGAAGAGAGACTACTGGTGGCCGAGTATGAAGAATGTTGTAGTAGATTATGTCAGTAAGTGCTTAACATGCTTGCAAGTCAAAGAAGAACACTAGAAACCTTATTGGAAGATGCAGCCTTTAGAGAAACCAGAATGGATATGGGAACACATCACCATGGATTTCATAACTAAGCTACCGCATACAGCTAAACATCATGATACCATTTGGTTGATAGTGGACTGTTTAACGAAAGGTACTCACTTTCTGCCTATACGAGAGGCCATCTTATCATAAACGTTAGCGAATGTGTTCATAAAAGAGGTTGTGGCTAAAATGGAGTGCCTTTATCGATCATGTCTGATAATTAAAAAATCAAAAAAATGTGTTCCAACCCTTGATCAATTCTCCACATCCTTATGGTGCACCCTCAATCACCAACATCATATTATTTTTGTAAGAGAAAAAAGCCTTCCAAAAAAATTATTAAAAAAAATAAATAACAAAAAAAACTAAAAAAATCAAAAAACTGAAAAACAAAAATGTTTATTTAGCATCCCCAGTCATTAAAAAAACCCTTCAGAAAAATCGAAAAATTAATTAAAAAATATAAAAAAAAACGAAAAAAAAATATCTAGAATCTCCCGTTCCAAAAAAAAATCTCGGTTTAGCCTTCGAGTTTAGTTTAGCTTTTAGAAATAGGTTTTTTTGTTATTTTACATGTAAAATGTTAATGCAAAAATGTCATTTTACATGTAAAATATTAATTTTTTACAAGAAAATTACGATTTGCCTCCCTGGAAAATATCGACGGGAGACCATTGGACCACTGAAAACCAAATTGCGCTTGTTGTGCCCTTATATATCTCTGGCGGGCTTTCTTTGCTCCTTCCGTTAGTCAAACTACCGTTGACTACTAATGGTGAAGGTTAAAGTTGTCCTTATACACATTTATGTTCCCTGATCGATTATAACCCTCAAATTAGGTTTTTTTTGGCATCACAAATACAATTCTCACCCAATATACTATCCTTGCACCCTCCCAAATTTGCCGATTGGACTTCAAATCTTTTGGCGTGAAAGTGATTGGAACTTGCAATGGCGGTCAACTAGTATTTTATTAGGCCAGAAAATGAGTATTGTGACCCGGAAGACTTGTATGGTAAGTTTTATTGTTTGCTTTGTTTTGGTTTTAGCTTCTATGTTGTTAACGGGCTGAACGAATGTTGGTTGTTATAGGTGATAATTATTCAGTGTTCACTATAAAGCTTTTCCATGGAGGCTTGTTCACTACTGAGTCGATAAGAAGATACGAAGGAGAAAAGATAAGTTATGTCAATGAACTTCATGTTTCAGAATTTTGTAAAGGTTTGTTGGTTGGAATAGTTTGTAAGTTACAATACGGTTGTGGTACAGTTTGTTTGTTTCAATACAAACATCCGCGTGTCAATTTGGATTTGGGTTTAAAGCCATTGATTTAATATTATCATTTTCAAGATGTTTGTGCTATGGTTAAAGGTAGTGATGATGTAGGTAGTCACATTGCTGGGATTTTTGTAGAACATGGCAGAACTAGTGATAGTGAAATTGTGGTACATGATTCTGGATTTATACCTGGTTTTGAAAGTGTTCATGAAGTGAGCTCTAGTGATGGTGTAGGTAGTGATGAAGAGGATTATGATGACATTTATGATAGTGATCGATCACATGAAAGTGATCCTGACTATACAGCTGCCTTTCAAACACCCTTGGAGGAGGTAGAAGTTGACATGAGATTGTATAAAGCTATTGTAGATTTTGTGTGGATGAGGTAGAAGGTGATCATATTAGTGATAATGATGGTTTAAATCCTTGCATGGATACGTATGAGAGCTCTGGTGATGAGAGCATGAGTGTCTTGAATAGTATGCTAAGAAAGTTCAAGGGGAAAGAAAGGAATAATGATGATGAGTGTCCATTTTTTGTTGGCCAGTTAATACCATGAGATGGTTAAGGGTTATGCTCTTCAGTGGGAAGAGATTTTTATATCAATAAGAATGATCTTTTAAGGTACAGGGTGATTTGTTTCGGGACCAATCCAAGTAGGTTGCTGGTGAGGGGTCAAATTTGACAAGTAAGGAAAAGGTCAAGGTAAAAAAAGGGATATGAAACCCACTTGCCCTTAGTGTATGCACATCTCAAGAGCCTCTGTTGAGGATAATTGGTGTGTGAAGACTATTCCAAAAAAACATGAGTGTCTCAAAGTAGATAAATTGTTCTGTACACAATGTCTAGTATTGTCAAAGAGATTGAGTCTGAGCTAGAAACTACCCTCAACATAGCGGCAAAGGAATTGAAGACAAAATTCCAGCAAAGGCATCAAATACAAGTTTCTGAAGCCAAGATCCGAAGAGCTAAGACAGTAGATAAGCAAAGGAAGGATGGTGACTACACCAAACAATACAGCCACCTCAGATCCTATATTGATGAGATTCTTAAAACAAACCCCAGTAGTTCCATTAAATTGGATGTTGAACCATGTGCTAACCCTAGCCTTACAACTAGGCAATTTAGAAGAATATATGTGTGTTATGATGCTTTGGTTAGAGGATTTAAATTGCTTGGTAGAGAACTTATAGGGTTGGATGGTTGTTTTATGAAACGAAAATACCCGGGACAGATTTTGACTACTGTTGGGACAGATGGTAACAATTGCTTGTATCAAGTTGCCTTTGCAATAGTGGAAACAGTGTGCACACAGTCATGGACATGGTTCTTAAATCACCTTGGAGATGATCTTGACTTGCCTCATGATGCCAATTTCACTTTCATAAGTGACCGACAAAAGGTATGTATACTTAGCATATATTTGTTATAGGTAAACTCATGTACATAGAATATGTTGATTTGACTGTTATAGGGACTCATTCAAGCAGTTGAGATTGTATTCCTAGGGTTGAGCATAGGTTTTGTTGTAGACACGTCCATGAGAACTTGAGGCAGACCTGGAGGGGAGATTTGTATAAAGGCTTTTTTTATAGGGCAGCATCTGCCACTTCTGTCCCATACTTCAACATGGAAATGGAGGAGATTAAGAAAACAAATGTTGATATGTTTCTCTGGCTTAATGACATCCCAACAGCAAGATGGTCTAGATCACATTTTTCAGGCATGGCAAAAAGTGATATGTTGCTGAACAACCTTTGTGAATCTTTTAACAAGCAAATTGTTGGAGCAAGATACAAGCCTATCATTACATGTTTGGGGTATATTAGAGAGTATTTGACAATGAGGATTGTGAATGTGAAGAAGATGTAAGCCACTGCCAAGGGCCCATTAACACCACAAGCAACAAAAGCATGGGATGAAATACAGACAGAAGCAAGCAAATTGTCGGTTATGATGGTGGATGAAGTGACTTACCAGGTATCATTATTTGCCTTATTATGGTATTACAACCAACATTTGTTAAAATCTGACTATGTTCATAGGTTAAAAGTATGAGAAGCCAATGTGTGGTGAATATGGAGAATAAGACATGCACATGCAGTATATGGGACTTGACAGGTACGCCATGCAAACATGAGGTTGCAGCTCTATTTGACATGATAGAAAATAACATGCATGTGGGTCCGTTGGAGAAGTGGGTTGATGAAGCTTACTGGTTAGACACTTGGAAGAAGGTGTATTACCACCAAATCAGGCCTATCCCAGGCCCTGATATGTGGACACCCTCAAAATGCCCAACAACATTAACTCCACCAAAACATCATACTCAGATTGGCAGACTGAAGAAGACCAGGAAGAAGGCACTAGGTGAGAAGAAGAAATTGACAGCTAACAAGAAAAGGAATATGAAATTGAAGAGGTTCAGGAAGTGTTTTTTGCAGGAGGCAGACTCACTAGGGTGGGGCATGAAAATAAATGTACAAGATGTGGAGGTTACGGCCACAACATCAGAACTTGCAGGCCAGCACCAAGTCAACCCTAATGATGTCAACAAAGTGTGTTTGAGTAAGATTGATAGTGTGTGTTTGAGACAATTTAAAGCTGGTACCATGTGTGTGTTATGATGGTTTGTGTTTGAGACAATTTAATACTTGTAGCATGTTTGTTAGATTTGGGATATGATGGCTTGTGTTTGAGACAATTTAAGATTTGTAGCATGTTATTTTGACAGTTTGTGTTTAAGGCATTCTAAAACTCGTAGGATGTAGTCAAATCATGCAAACATTACAATACATTTAATCATGTTAAATTAAAGTAACACGTTACAATACACTTCAAATGCAAACAATACTATCAACAAAGTACAATGCTACTTCCAATGACAATCATCATTTGACCAGTCAGAGTCCCACACTGGATCGTCTTCATATGGATCATGATAGTAATCTTCCTCCAGCTCACTGGTGTAGTCGTAAGCTGCTTTCACAACCTCAAAGTCATAATCATCACCAAGATCCATTTCATGTTCTTCACTCGGTCTAAATAATTCATCTTCTTGCAAAAAATAAGCCATCAACTCATCTTCTCCCAATTGACACTCATTGTCTTCCAATTGACTTGCTTCATTGTCAAACTACACCACATCCTTCCCAAATTGAACATTCTTAATTTCATCCTTTTCAGTTTCATCATGGCTTTCATCATGGCTGCAACGTGACTGATAATGTGGAACATAAATTTAAAGTTATAGATGAAACAAGAAACTCTAAACATTTAACATTAACTAGAATAACAACAACAAAGATTACATTATCCGATACTACAAATACAATGTTAACAACTAATCAATAAACATAAACATAAACAAAGAACAACAACCAACTAGTTCCTAGCAACATCTTCAAGCTTGTTACTTCTTTATTTTTCATTCTTGCATACTCATCTTTCTTGTTTATCATCTTCACCATTGCTTGAATCACCTTTTCACAATCAGGGCATGTGGGATCATCAGCCCATTTTAGCCATTTACAACTCCCCTTCTGTAATGGACATAATATATCAACAAACAAACAACCTAACCAACTATAACATCAATATCACATTTAACATAATCAATTACCCCTAAAATTGACCTAATCCAAATTAACATAATCAACATTGATTAACAAACAAGAAACCTAATTCGTGACTAATTAAACACTTACACAGCACAAGAATCGACGACCAACGGTTTGCATCGGTCCTGGATATCTGGTAACATGTCCTTGCACCACATGGGCGTCTCACACAAGAGTCGTCTACACGGGAAGGCTTGGAAGGTGACCCCGAGGTGTATTAGCTTGACTTTGGTTGAGACATCCGGTGTTAATCGATGATTGTTGTGAGAACGATGTTAATCGATGAAGAACACGATCCCTGCGATAAAAAAATACAGGGAAAGCGGGTAGGTGAGGTTATAATAATGATACAAAGTTAATATAGTAAATTCGTCAAATTTTAACGGGTCAACGGTAGTTTGACTAACGGAAGGAGCAAAAAAAGCCTGTCGGAGATATATTAGGGCACAACAAGCGCATTGGTTTTCAGTGATCCAACGGTCTCCCGCCGATATTTTCCAGGGAGGCAAATCGTAATTTTCTCATTTTTTACATATAAAATCTTAAAGAACTGTTGTTTTAGTTGCAAAAGGTTAATGATATTTATTGTTTTACGTGTAAAATGTTAATGAAAAGTATTATTATTTATGTAAGATATTAATTTTTACATGTTAAGTCATAAAGAACTATTGTTTTACATGTAAAATGTTAATAAGATTTGTTGTTTTACATGTAAAATGTTATTGAAAAGTATTATTTTACATGTAAAAATTAAAGAACTGTTGTTTTACATGTAAAACGTTAATGAGATTTATTATTTTACGTGTAAAATGTTAATTAAAAGTGTCATTTTACATGTAAAATATTAATTTTTACATGTAAAATTTAGAGAGCTATTGTTTTACACGTAACACGTTAATGAGAGTTGTTGTTTTGCATGTAAAATGTTAATTAAAAGTGTTATTTTACATGTAAAATCTTAATAAACTGTTGTTATACATGTAAAATGTTAATAAGATTTGTTGTTTTATATTTAAAATGTTAATGTAAAGTGCCCTCCCCCCCCCCCCCCCCAATCTAAAAACCTAAGACCATCCACATTCACAAACCAACCCAAACCAATATTTTATTATAAAACTAATTTCTCTCTCTTCCACCTACCAAATCCAATCAAACCAAACTTTCCACTCTCATTAGCAACCCAACATTCATTATTTTTTATTCAATGTATATAATTTATAACTGTTTTTCTAAGTGGCTAGAAATATAAAAAATAAAGGTTTTATATTAAAAAAACTATATTCATCACACATATTTAAATAAGTAATGTTAATTTTATATAACTTTTTTAACTAACTCATTTTATAATAATATTTATACACGTACGCTCACACACACAAAAAAATACAAGAATGTGCGTTTAAATTTTTATAAAAACGTAAGTATTAAAAGTTATTAGCAAAACTGAAAATTAGACATAAAACAAATTATTGTGGATAAATAAAGAAAAATAAATTAAAAATATATCCACTCATATGGTGACATGTGGCACCAATATGAGTTGCAAACTAGCTTGCTAGAACAAACTAGTTTGTCATCATTTCAATGATTTCTAATATTTTTTATTCTAAATAGGGTGACAAACCAATGATGGTTTGCCAATAAGAGTGGTCTAAACCCGCTAAAAGCTAAACAAAACCCGAAATCTAAACTGAGTTTGAGTTTTTTTTTTTGTTTTTTTAACGGGGATGCGAGATAAACATTTTGGCACTTTACTTTTTCGCTTTTCTATATTTTTTAAATGAATTTCTAGAGGTTTTTATTATTATTTTTGAACCGGGGATGCTAGAAAAACATTTTTGTTTTTTTTATTCTTTATTTTTTGGTTTTTTATTGTTTTATAATTTTTTTAACTATTTGTTTTTATTTTTTTAAGGTTTTTTTCTCTTACAAAAATGACACGATGTATCTAATTGATAGTGCGTCATAAGAATGTGAGGAATTGATCAAGGTGTGGAAACTGTGTTCCTCTTATCCCCACTTTTTTGGAGTTCTCCAATAAAGTCATATATATATATATATATATATATATATATATATAGGGTAAGGTTAATGTAAAAAACAATAGTTTTGTGAGAAGAATAAGAATAAATCTAGGCCCTTAGATCTAGGATCTAGTGGTTGAGATTAGTAGTTTCTAAAAACCATATAGTTTCCTATTTACATGGTATAGTGTCATATTTAGGTGTTGTGGTTTATTTAAAGCATTCTCACACTTCTCACAAAACAATTGTTGTTTATTTGAACCATTATATATATATATATATATATATATATATATATATATATATATATATATATATATATATATATATATATTCTATGAAGTGAAGCTGTATTATGATTAAGTGTTTGAAATGAGTTTTGGGTGTAAAAGAAATGTTATACATTTGAACCTCACAAGACTAGGGTTCAACCCTCACGAGAGGGAAAAAGGTGGAGAATAAAAATCGGTTGTTAAAAAAGTAATTTGTATATATAGTATTCTATAAAGTGAAACTTTATTATGATTAAGTGTTTGAATGAGTTTTGGGTATAAAAAAATGGCATACAGTTGAATCCGACCACTTTTGTATATGAGGTTTGGTTAATGTAACTTGTGTAGATTGTAACGGTTTCGGTTTGCTATTGTATGACGGAATCTTCATTGTGTTCCCTTCGCAACACGTGGGCTTCTCCACTAGGTGTTTATCTGATGTGGGTGAGACACTACTCTAGGCACCAAACTACTTAGTGTTTTATAGTAAATGTGTTGTTCAAAATTCAGAGCTGATAAATGGATAAGTTATTACTAACGTAAATATATTCTCATACCTATAGAAATCTCCACATAGGCCATTGCTTCTTGGGGTTTAGCTATGCTTTTATTGCCTTATTTCTTTGTAAATTGACTTGTTCTTTTATTAACATTTTATTAAAATTACAATTTTTCACCATTCGGATAGAGATCATATGCACAATTCATTCGTGTACATGTATAATGAAATTGTCAACTTCAATACAAAGCATACAAAGTCCATTCGCTCAGTAATTACAAATGAAGTAAAATAGTTACATGACATTTAAAGTATTTACACCTTTTATATATAAGACTTTGTATGTTAAACATTCTTTGTAACATCAACTTAATATAGTAAATTACTATGAGAAGAAACAAATTCAAATCTATCAGACTTTTTCTAACGGTTCAGGTTTTTTTAAAATATTATGCTTCTTAATGAAAACTTTATATGCATTAAAACCATTAAATTAGTTTGTTCATATATATATTTTTTTATAAGAACTTTGATATTTTTTTATATATGTTTTAATTTTATATCATTACGTATACATATATATACCGGCCATTTTATTACCATCAATATTTTAAGATTGAAGAAAATAAATTGTTTTTTTATCACAGCACTAAAATATATTATGTTTAGAATATACACCAAATGTCCATCTTAGAAATTTGGTTGCGAAATGATATAGCTGATTGAAAGTCAAGAGACATTTACCAGGTTTAGTTCGTCTCTTTCGATTTCCAAAGGTTTTTTATACTCTTTCCCATATATACAAAAAGTTCATCTCTCTTTATTCTCCGAAGTCAAATTAAAGGGGACGTTGAAGCTGAAAATAAAAGTTGGTTTGAGTTGATAATGAAGTAATCTTTGGCAGAACTCGAGATTATTAAAAACACAAGTTGGTTTTGAGTTGGAATCATAATTAGTTTGTGGCCAACAAGGAAACAAAGGAGCCTTTGACATGGTGGAGACTAAAGCAAATTAGCAAAGTTTCCTTTCAAAAAAGAGAAGGGGGGGGTTGGTGATTTGACTTAACTTCCACATTCGTGCAGGGTCCGAGAGAGGCTGGATCATTTCACAATTTGATCTACGTAGTCTTACCCTTCACTTTATGCAAGAGGTTGTTTCCCACGGTTTGAACCAATTACCTCACCTCAAAGTCACAAAGCAACATATTTTCAAAAAGAAAATAAACATATGATCTCTCTAGCCTTTAATATCCGATTAGTTTATGCGGTATATAAAGACAGTTTTTTTCAGTACTTTTATAACTAGGAAGATTCCCGGAGCATTGCGCCGGTTTGATGTTATTGACAGTCGTACTCGCACAACTTATCAAATTGTCCAGTGCGTCTGAGAGTCGAAGGTGAATTCGATGGGTTCTAGGTTACAAAACCAGATGTTACCCCGCCCCCCTCCCAGAAAAAAAAAAAAAAGCTTTGTTAACGCAAAAATCACCAAATTAACATAACAAAACACGCGTTGCGGTTACGAACTGATGGCACATCAGTTGATATCTTGTTACTTCCCAAAAAATAAAGCAAACCATAAATTCGTCCACTCTTAAATACAACAATTTAACATATTTAAAATTTTAAAAATGTAGCGAACAATAAAATAGCACGCACGTTGCAGTTGCGAGCTGATACGAATTCGTTGATTATGGAATCGAGGGACAATAAAAGTGATAAAAAAACCACGCGTTGCATTTGCGAACTAACGCGAGTTCAGTAGAAATCGACGTTGTTGAGACTGAATCGTACATAGAAAACCATGTCTTGTGGTGGTGAACCGACACGGGTTCGGTTGCTATCAGGTTACGACTCCGAAAATTAAAGTAATAAGTTAATTCCCCACACTCAAAGTACAACATATTAACATATTTACATTAAAAAGACTACGGCAAAAACAAAAAAATATATATAGGTGCGTTATGGCCTTGACCTGACGCGGGTTCGTCTAGAATCGATGGACTAAAATAACTCACGGGGAGAAACCCTTGAGTTGCGACCGCGAGCTAACGCGAATTTGGCCTGAACCATTTGACAGTATCAACGATAAAAAAAATCCGTATTTTACGGCAACCGATATGAACTTAAAAATATAAAACAAATTAAAACCAAATAAGAATTACGTGATTTGTAACCAAACTTCTTATTATTAATAATTATAATAATAATAATAATAATAATAATAATAATATGGACTTGTAAGATTTGAGTATCACACTCACTGTTATACACACCTTTACTAAAGATGTCTAAGTATTCTATAGAAACTTATATAAAGCGGAGTTGGCGACACGACGCAGTTAAAAGAAGAAAATAGAGAATATATATAATATATGTTTAATATTATATGCGCACCAACAAGAAAGAAAAACAGTCGATCCTTTAAACAAGTCGTACCACTCAAAAGCTCACTTTTGTTTCTTTCTATTCGCAAAATTTGTTACCTTTTTATTTTATAACAAATGCTTTATAATTAAACAAATATAATTTGTTTTGAGAGAACACCTTTTAATAAAATGTGTTGAGACGTACAAAACCAACATATTCAGTTTTCCAAGAAAAAAAAACATTTCCTAATTTTTCTTGACAAAACCAGTGTTGTGAAGTATTGGATCTATGAATGCCTCAATATGCGTTATTTGTCATTTGCAGTCTCGCACATACTACGCAGACTTCATGATTTTACAAACATTCATCTTTCTTGTTAGTTAATTTCTACAATTTCTAACTTCTAAGGATGAAGTGTTTGTGATTTAGTCTATGCAGCCTAACTCAATCTCAATTAGGGCTGTTTAAAAAGCTCATGGCTCAAAGCTCGCTCGAAATCGGCTCGATTGTAAACGAGCCGAGCCGAGCTCGACTCGATTTCTAAACGAGCCGAGCCTGAGCTAGCCCCGGCTCAACTCGAACTCGCTCGATAGGCTCGAACTATTTTATTTTAATTTATTATATATATATACATACATTTATATAATTATCTAATCCAACTATTTAACAATTAACATATGGGCTGAGGGCTTCCTTTCTCAACTAATCCAGCCCAAATATCCAATACAATTAAAATACCATCCCAGCAGCTTCAAACCCTTTGATTATCACCACTTCACCAGCCGCTCTGTATCACCATTTTCTCAAACCCTAATCTCACCCATTGACCATCATCAACCGCTCCTCTATCAGTTTATCACACACGCCGCCGGCAGCCGACCGCTCCTCTATCTCACTCTGTCACGCACGGCCTCTCCCAAAATCCTATCACGCCGCTCCTCTATCTTTCGTTTTTGCTATTAATCACCATAACTTCGATCAGTTTGCTGCTATTAATCACCATAACACCGTTGTTGATAGTAATCACCATAAGCTGCTGATGTTAATCACCATAAACTGCTGCTGTTGTTCGAGCTAAATCGAGTCGAGCCGAGCCGGCCCGATTTATAATCGAGCCGAGCTTGAGCTCATATATTCAGCTCGATTAGATTTCGAGCTCGAGCCGAGCCAACTCGATTGAATATCGAGCTCGAGCTGGCCTTGGCTCGGGCTCGGCTCGTGAACAGCCCTAATCTCAATACAAGTTTTTGTCCCCTCGGTAGCAAATTTGTACCTAGATTGTTGGCCTTAATCTTCAACTCAACACTTGTAGTACTTTTAGTGAGCATCAGATTTAATGTTCTATTGTATCCCAACCAGTGTTTTCAAACCCGGACCGGACCAGCCGGTCCGACAGGGACTCGGTAGCAATCCCAGTTCGGTTCGCATAATTAACCCGTTTTTTAAATTCCCGGTCGGGTCCGCCGGTTTGCGGTCCACCCGGAACCGGTGAACCCGGACCGGACCGGCAGTCTATTGTATCCCAACCAGTGTTTTCAAAACCGGACCGGACCAGCCGGTCCGACAGGGACTCGGTAGCAATCCCGGTTCGGTTCGCATAATTAACCCGTTTTTTAAATTCCCGGTCGGGTCCGCCGGTTTGCGGTCCACCCGGAACCGGTGAACCCGGACCGGACCGGCAGGTCCGACGGGGACTCGGTAGCAATCCCGGTCCGGTTCGCATAATTAACCCGTTTTTAAATACCCGGCCGGGTCCGCCGGTTTGCGGTCCACCCGGAACCAGTGAACCACCGACCGAACCGCTCAAACCTTTAACTCCTATTAAATTAAAAATTTTGAAAGTGGTGGGAGTTGAACCCTCGCCTTAAACCGGTACGAAGTTTTAAGGCAAAGCAGGAAAACCACCCAACCAATATTGATTTACATTTATCTTGGTGAAACATTAATGTTAAATAGTTGAAAACAGCCCTTAACATTTTGTATAATTGATGGCAGATTTGACTGCAGGGAACCAAATGAGGTTTTTAAGAAAAATAACTTTCACAATGTATATATACACATATATATATATATAATATTATTTATGACGTATCCGGATCAACGTCCGGTCTGACCTTTCGGGCCGATCCGACCTGTGACCCGACAAAACGTCCGGGTTGATGTCCGGTCCGGGTCTGAAAACATTGATCCCAACCATTTAGATTTAAAAACAATATATTATATACTACATGTTACTAAAGTAAAACTAAATTAAATCTTAAATGTAACATGTAAAACTAAATCAAATGTGTCATATATACCCATTTATGAAATACTTTCAAAAAAAAAAAAAAAAACATTCATGGCATCACATAATTTATCATTACCCGTCTATAAAGAATATATTTCGCAAGTATACTGCATGTTTAATTGAATTAATTTTTATTTTCATATCTTGAAGTTATACATTTAGAATTAGAAATACATGTTGATCAGTTTTTCATGTAAGTAATATAAAACATGATAAATATTAAACCTATGAACCTGTTATAGCATTAAGAGTAGTAACCGCAGCAGGGTATGATGTAGTCGACATGTTTGTCATCTTGATCGAGTTCCCCTTTAAGATGTATAGTTAAGGATTGTTAGGGTTCTTGAGAGGAACCCGGTTTAGAAGAAAGGAGGTACACAAAATTATAATGTATGTGTGATTGGGTTATGATGTTAATTTATTCTCTCTATATATACACCAAATGGGAAACCCTTTATTAGCTATTAAGAGTAATATAACCCATCAACAATTACCAAGCTAATATATAATAAGGTATAATTAATTATTTTGATCTATTATTATATAAATGATAATGATGACCATATAAATTTAATAGTTAATCATTCATAGTACGATATGCAGTTGTACGTGGTCATTAATAAACCCCTCATGATTATAAGCGCTTTCATAATACTTATGGGTAATAGACATTTAGTTATAGGATCCTTAAGCATATCATGAATGTATTCGATATGAAAATTTAGATTCCTCAATTCGTTCATAAACGAATAATTAATTTTATATCAAAATTTAATGCAGCACCTATCAAACTGTTACTGTTTGAGAAAACATGGTAGCTGACGTTATCACAAGTAGTCTTCAATATATAAGTTATTTGGAGTTTAATAAGAACTTATGAGTCCACTAATAAATATTCAACAACATTTATTGACAACAACGTTGTAATTAATCAACATATTATGTTGTTATGACTTAGGTTGTTGTTATCAGTTCATTATGACTCCTTCATGAGATAGATTTATCTACTGACATAAGAATATATCCCGAAAATTACATTTTCTTATCTCTGAATATGACAAAGTTTAGAGTAATATACCGGTTTGAATTCTCACTTATTCTTTTAAATTATAATCTTTCGTTTCTTTTAAAGATATTTTAACACTCTTTTAGATGTTTCACATTAATCTAGACATATCTAGTGTGTTACAATTTTGAGTAATATCTGAACGAGTATAGACTTGAACCTACATAAGGCTTCTATTTAATGAAACATAAGATAATAATCTCAATGACCCTATTATCCTCTAAATAGAGCAATATTGTTTGTTACATGTGTAAGGACCCATTTAAGATAAAACTTATAGAACAAAACTAATAGCCCTTTGGGTCTATCTCAGAATGTTATGATATCTATTATGTAATGGATATTTTTGAGATATTTCATATCAAAGTGTGTGAACAATGCTTTGACTTATGTAACATATACTTGTTAGAAGAATGTCATCTATATAAGGACAAGTTTGTTTTTAGTTGCTCCCATGTCACACCCTGGCTTACGGCCTAGACGTGTGACCAACAGTTGGTACCGGTTTTGTAAATATATTAGAGTTCAGCGGAAATCTTTAAAAAATATATTTTGAAATAGTAATTTATTTATAAACTTTTATTTATAATAAAATAAAAAATATATATATATATATATATATATATATATATATTTAAACATTAGTTTATTTATACATCTTAATGAAACATTTTGATTTATTAGAAAACTTCTTGGATACTAAATATCCACATGGTTGATTTATAAACTTTGTTTAGATTTTATAAAACTTGTTCAAATATTCTTTTCAATATTTTATTCATTTAAAACTATGAGCCATTTCTACCTTGCGAACATCCACTTCATGAATGGCTCCAATTCTTAATACTTTAATCACCTGAAATATTAGAAAATACGTCAGCGATATACTGGTGAATACGCTGACGCTAAAATATTTTCTTTTACTTTATTACCCCTCGAGACTACTCCTGCCTCGGCCCATCGTGGCTTATGAATAACAAAGTTAAATAACACATTTATAAATTTGAGCCTCTACACTAGGTCACCTCAGCAAAAACCGCAGCGTTCGACTTAGTTAAGTACCCGTAAATATACACAAAGGTCGTACTCCCTGCAGGAGAGCGTCATACGATCAAGGGTGGTGCGGTGTGCCCACCGTGTAGTACCACCTATGTAAGGATCCAGACACATGTATACCACAGCCTGAGGGCTAGGTTCATACTCTTATTTATAACGGTTTTAGAAACCCATAGTTCCTTGTAAACAATTTTCATATAACATGTTTGACTCATTTTAAAATAAGTTATAAAAGTTTGGGGGCGTATTCATCTTTTCGCTTTGGGATCGGCTTCAACACCGTCCGAGGGTCTTTCCCTTGCTATCTCGTACCTATAGTACGAGTATAGCCTTCTCTTTTGGATCAGCTTCAATACACTGCCCGAGGGTCTTTTCCTCTTCTTTGTTATCTCGCACCTATAGTACGAGTATAACTTTTTGTTAGTCGGATATACAATCCGGCTTAAGACCTCTAGTCTCTTTTGTAAAATCTTTACCTCGATTTTAATTTCTTTATGAATCTTTAGTTCAAAACATGTTTTCTTTATTTTAAACATTTAATTTAAAATATCATTTCTTTCTTCTCTTTTTCAAGTTAAAATTCTTTCTTTTAACTTATTTACTTTTCTTTTCTTTTCTTTTACGAGATAAACCTTTAGTTTAACTTGTTGTCTTTTTTTACGTTTCTTCTTCATTAAGAAACGTATCTTTTTCTTTTCTTATTATTTAAGAATAATAACTTAAATAATATTATCAACTATAACTCTTTTCTACTTCCATCTTTTCCTTTTCTTTTATAGTATGTTTGAACATACAGTATAAATCATATATCTCTTATTTTCATGTTCGGACCTACAGTCCGGCATGTTTTTCTTTTCTAAATTCCACGTTTTCCAATAACGCATACTTATATATATATATATATATATATATATATATATATATATATATAGTTTCTTTATTCATTATTTAGTTTATATTAATAATATAAACAATATATATATTTTCATTTACTTATTGTTATTATAAATAATACTTTTATCTTTATTTATTAATAAAGATTATTTTATTTATTTCTTTATTCTTTCTCTTTCTATTATTATTTAAAATCTATAATAATATTTATATTTTTCTTTTTATATAATTTATTTTCTTTATTTTCTTTTGTATATTTTCGAGGTATAGACTATACCCTTGACTAGGTCTAAGCCTTTATTATTTTATTTGGGCATTATGCTTACCTTGTTTGGCTTATTATTTTTTAAATTCACGGGCAGCACTTCGACGTGGCACATATATCGAGAATCTTGATCATCACCTCATTGGCACGCAAATCGAGGCACACCGGTCTTCAAGTCTCGTCGGCACACATTTCGAGGCAGGTTGTCGGGGTCGTCTCGGGTCGGCACGTACTTCGAGGCGGAAGGTCGGCTCGTCTCGGGTGGAACGTTGGGTCGTCTCGGGGTCTGCATGCACTTCGAGGTGGAACGTCGTGTCGTACCGGGTCGACACGTACTTCGAGATATTTTGGTTGGTACTTGGGGGTATCGTCGGTTTATGGCACGGATTACGAGGTACTATGTCGGAGTTTTTATGGTAACGGTAAACGAGATGGTCGGTACGTTTATCGAGGTTTTTTTAGAGAGATGATAGAGAGAGAAAATGTGTGTGAAAATGGTGTGAGAAACGAAAGGGTGGAGGTTGGTATTTATAGACTTTTCCCGGGACCCATCGCGTACCGCGATGGTCCCTTAATCATGCCATCGCGTACCGCGATGTAGGCATGATGAGTCACGGGTAGGTTTGTCACGTGGCGGACGCGGTGCCACGTGGCGGTCTTTGTGCCACGTGGTGACACGTGTCACCATGTCATGCCTTTTCGCCACGTGGTGACACGTGGCAGGAGCATGGTGCCACCATGTGACACGTGGCGGGACACGTGTCACGTTGACAGACCATGTCATCGCGTATCGCCATGACGTTGGGTTTTGGTTCGTCGCGTATCGCCGTCTTCCCATTTCTTGGGTTTCGAAAACATACCCATCGCGATACGCGATGGGCTTATTTCTGTGACGTCGTGTATCGCGACCAGACAGAAAACTAGAATTTATATTTTAAGTCATTGTACTATTGAAACTTGGTATTTTTATCCCGTTATTTTCGTGATGTTACATCCCACTTATCTTGAGTTAGGTACATTAATCCACGTGATTTTTGATGAAAATAATTGTATAAGTATTTCATCAAATTTTGATGTTTGCATTAACCCATATATGGATTTTATTGACTTATAGACTAAATGTTCATTAACCTTCAGTTTATAACATTTAGGTTGTTTTATGAGCATGTAGATATGTAAGTCAGTTATTAAGGAAAGTTGTTTTAATGTTCTTCTAACGTAACTCTTTAACTATTATAAGCTACTTGAACAGTGATGATCCTCAAAGAAATGTTTTATAATATAGGTTATAAGATTCTTTGATGATTTATTCCCTTTTGAATCTGATCTTTAATAATCAATTATGCTTCTTAGTGTCTTAATGTTTGTGTTAGGATTTAGTTTAGTTATGAACACCTTTAGGTGATTCAACCAAATCTCAAAACGTTAGCGACTATGGAGTCAATTATGATTGATGATAATGGTTTAATTATAAGGGGTATGATCATTAAACTTTCCAACATCCAATTCAACTTTAGTTAGGGAGGTTACATAAGCATCAAGTTTAGTAGGTTTTAAAACCTAGATGGCCTCCTAAGTTGATTATTGGGTAATTTTAAAAGTCTCAGTTTTATGGATTAGCTCTTAGTTAGGTTGCTATCATTTTCAGGATTGTAAGTGTGTAAGATTTGACGCAGTATGGTGTACAAGAGGTGTAATTGGAGTGAAATTTAATCTCTATTCCCTCCGCCTCTTGTACTTCTAACAAGTCATTATAAAGACTTTTACTGCTCCCACTGACCTTAGAAACCTCTAGGAAATTAGCATACTTATAGTCAGTATTTAAAGACCAATAGATTCTAACAGAGAAACAAGTTAATATAAGTTGTTGCAGTTTCTCTTGTGAGGATTAATTTAGTAAGAAATCTGAATTTGTCCACGTTTAAGCAACAATTAAACTTTTGTAAGAGTAGTAGTAAATTATAAAGAGATAAGTTTCGATGGAATAGTGTTATGATGGAGGAGTGTCTTGTACAAGAGGTGTATTTGAGATAATATCAAGTTTTCACTCCCCCACCTCTTGCAAATCTTGTAAGTTATGATTGAGACACTTAAGGCTCCCACTGATCTTTAATATATCTAGGGAAAATACAAGAGAAGTTTCAATGATGTACATGACGTGGGAATCTGTCATATATATGTTAGACTTGATTTGATTCCATTAACGTCTAGATGTCATAATAAACTTAAATGACATATTTAGAAGAAATCATATTAATTATATATGAACGGATCTTTTTAAGACCGTGGACCATAGAATACTGATTAGATACAAGTAAATAGCATTTTAAATGAAAAAAGAATTATGTCTGAATATTCCGTTTGAATAAGTTCCACGAATGTAAGTGAAATATAACTTCTGGTGGACCCATACTTATTTCTTAAGCCAAGTAATGTTTGGTGCACCTAACACATGATTTAAAATCACTAAGAATGAGATTATATGAAAAATCACCCTCATCAACCATGTCATGATTTCTCATGAAATTTGGTTTTAATAGATGAATATTATAGGTCTCATTTGTCTTTCTTTAAATTTTTATTTGCATTATAACAAAAGTTGTGAAAGTATACATTATCATCTAGTTGTATTTTATAAATGTTTCAATCCAGATATTGATAACAAATAATATAAGAGTTTAAGGTAAGAGTGACTTTATGTTGGCTATGCAAACCTTATAACTGTCATAATGTAAGTTAAGTATTGATACTAAATTCTGAGTAATCTTCAGAATATTTAAGGTATCATAAAGTTTAATTAAAAGACAGTTTATCATGGTTCTAATAACCTTAACATATAAATTTGTCACTAACACTCATGTTAGAATTTTTTGTTGATTTTGGGTAAACATATAGAACTAGACTCAACAAATCATGTGTTAATGGGAATATTAGGATTAGCAGACTTATATATCATTATTATACAACTATCAATTTTAGCCAGTTGTTCTTTTGAATTATGGATAGTCTTGTAATGTATATGCCTAATCTAATGGCATATTTTTGCAATGGGACTTCTCCTTAAGAAACCTAAAGCTGGAAGTAATACTTGTATTTTTTTTATGAACCTTAGAATTATCCTCTTTTAGGTTTTAGTGGTAGTGAGTTGAATAACATCTTATTTCTAGCACCAGACATTTCTTTTCGTGTACATATGTTGCTGATCAACACACTTATTTTCCTTTGGTACCTCTGAGTGTTATAGTTGATTCGTAAGGCACCAAATTGTACTGCTGAAAATTTTAGTATGTAATGTACTAAAAAAATGTATTTATTTCCATGTGTAAGCCCTTAATTTTATGGGTCATGGTATTTTACATTATGATGTATTCGGTAATGCCATTTAACCTTATAGTTAGAATTTTCAAGAAAGACTGCATGCATCTTATGAGTTATTTTGATTAGTCTTAGGAAAAACTAAATCAAGAATAACTCTAGTGATAGCATTTATTTAAATAAATTATTGATTATCATTATTATAAGAGACATTATGATTGACGCGTCCCATTTGTTATGCACTAGTTTTTAATATAATGATTGTTATTAGGATGAGCAGTAGGATAGCCATATCATATCTTAATGAATAATTAAAATTGAGAAGAGCTAAATGTTATTAAAACTCTTTATGAGACAAAATTCAATTGTATTTTAAGATTAGAGTGGATGATTTGGATGAAATCGTTATTTATGGAAGAAAATATAGTGAGTAATATTATGGGATATTAAAATAATATAGATTAAAGTTTATGATCATTAGATTAATGAAGGATCATTAATATGAGGATCACTATATTTTATTGAAGATGTGATATGTCTATTATTAACATCAAACTAATAGACTATAATTAATAGTTCTACTTAAACAAAAAATAAATCACCTTTGGGCATAATTAAAATTTATTTAAGTATATGTGTAAAACAATTGTAACACATCACTTTTGGGCAGAAGTGAGACAATTATATATATATTAAAAAGCATTTTGTGGTATATACTATCCATATACTTTCCAACTCTCCCTGTTACGTGTCCTTCTTGATCTTCACATATCCAACCCCAATCTCTGTCTCTCTAATCCTAAGTGAAGCAGCGGTTCTTCTCATCCGACGATATTTTTTCAGACTCACCAACAGAGACGATTTTGTTCAAGATCGACGACGAAATTATCAATCTTTTTGCTTCCTTTTTGGTTAATTAGGGTTACAGGTGAGTATTTCTCCCCTCCTCTGTTCCGGGTGTTTTTATTACTCTCTTAGGTTATTGCGTATTCTTATTTCTTAGTTAGGGTTACAAATTTCATCAACAAATCAAAACCCTTTTCGAATATCATCGACTAATGATTTATTCATCTAATATAAGTTTCACCTGTTTGTTGCAGATTAGAACAAACGTTACCTGCACATACATGGCTATTTCAAACACAGAGTTGCTTCTCCCGATAAAGCTAGGTAATTTTGTGCCTACACGTCTGAACTGAATATTTGCAATTTTAATTGTGCAACTTTATATAAGGATTGCAGCTTTGTTACAGCATTGGTTCAGAGTAGTGTTGGTGGTGGTGCACACTGAACCCAAGTTGGGTGTTCTTTTTCCTTCTCGGGTAAATCAGGTTTGATGTCTTAATATTGTGATGATTAAGAACTTATTGTTCAATGGAAGGAGGGTTAGTCGTGTGGAATCATCATATTACCCCGCGCACGCACGCACATACAATTTTCTTTAGCTCCGGAGGTATAGATCATACTTTATCCTTTTTAATGCACACTCAATGATGCCCGTTGTGTAATAACTGTAATGATTAATGTCACGGCCAATTTTTTTCAATTGTGAAGTTTGCTTTTCATTGTTGATAATTCGATGTTGTTATTCACAAGGAGGGTTAATTGGCCTGGATTCAGCTACTATTGGTTCGAGTTCTCAAGTTGCACAACATATCTACGTATGGATTAATTCGTTGCACTACTTATTTGTAATGTTATAACTATAAATGTGTAGGGTTATAACTTTATTGATACATTTGTTAGATTTTTGCAGTTACTATATAATGAGCATCAATCAAAACTCCATTGCTACCTTGAGGTAAATAAGCCATTAGCAGAATACCCGCTACTAAAAGCCCGATTGGAGTCATGAAGAGTAGGTTGAAATGTAAAGCGGGTTTAGGTGCGAATAAATAGATGGTTGACAGTGGCAACTAATAGAAGCATGTGCAAGAAGTAAGATTTTGTCAAGTGCACGTGCAACAACATGAAAAGTCGGATCTTTGTACTCCGCTGAAAGAAGCAATATCGCATCATGACAAAATTGTTTTTATAGTATCTTGGAAGGTCAGGGGTAAGCAAGGAACTAATAAATGTAAGTTTTCTTTATCTTAATGTCGTCTATTTCTTTTTCTTTTTTTTTTGTTCTAAAATGAAGAAACTGATAAATGTAACTTTTGCCTATTTTAATATCTTCTAAATTTGTGAAAATTAATGTGTTTTTTTTTCTATGAAGATTTTCCCGCAAATAATAACATAATTAAGATGAAAAGGATTATTGAGGTGGCACAAAAACCTTTCAAGATGTGTACAGTGTACATACAGAAATTTTCACCTCAATATTGGGAATTGAGGAGTTAAGTTTATTGTGGCAAGATAAACTTAATATTTCAAAATTGGCATCCTTTCAAGCAGGATGTTACATGACACAATGCAGGTATCGACTAGGCCTGTTTTTTTATTAACTTCTGCATGCAACAATTAATTAGTTTTTTTAATGTTCTAAAACAGTCTAAAGTGTTTCCATTTTGAATACTATTTTATGGTATATTAGAAGGGTGTTGTATAAGCAACTCTCCTAGGGAAATTAAACAAAACAAAAAAAACTCCAAATTTTGACTTTGAAAGGAAACTTTTACAAAACTGAACCACAATTCACAGATGGGTTAATCGGTGGTGTTCGTTTAAGTATTAAAGACTGACTGACTTTATCAGTAGGTTTGGGGCTGAAAAACAGTAAATAATTTGGGATTAATCAGTATACGGCCAGGGCATTTTAAACACTCACGAGTGTTGGTTCGACAATTTAAATACATTAATATAAGTTGGTGCTAAAAGTTGTTATGGGGTGTGTTTTAGATTTTACTTAGTGACCATATAAAGTGATAAAAATTTTATTTGGTACATGGTTTTAGGCTTCAGTACTTCAGTTTGGTTACATGTCAAACACATTTATGCAATGATAGAAATTTTGGTATGCTTTTTGGTTGAGCCATTACGGAATACATATATTTTGACTATGATTTTTCATTTAATTTTATCAATTTGTGGAAATATGTTTGATTACTTGACTAAAACAAGTCAATTCGATTCATTTTGTATGGTGACATAAGGCAAAAAAAAAACGATGATCTGTTTATCATTGATAACAAAAATGGAACGGGCCGGTTGTGATAGGGGTATAATTTAGTTTAGCAGCAACAATTGTTTTTTACGTACTATGTGACTACAACGTTTTTTTATAATACAGGGTGTGCCATGGTACATAACACATAAACGATGCCATCTTTCGCAATACGCTGAAACATGTTCGACGAGTAATTTGATTCAACACCAGCGACAGAGAACGGTTGTGGTATGAAAAAAATGGTGGCGAAGATGGATGTCATGCTAATACATTCTATGTTTGCGTTTTATATCTCAACATACACAAAACAAGTTGTTGCAGTTCCATAAAGATTTCATGGACAGAGACGATACACAAAGGATTTCATGAGTCATCACATTACAATTACTTCTAGAATTGATTGTCACCAACACTTTGCTTTTTGTTCATGTAGAAACCATGCTCCGCGGCAGCGCGCGGGTGAAAATCCTAGTTATTTTAATTATGCACGGGCTAGTTTTGCTAAATAAAAATGAAACAAATCACCTTTGAGCAGAAGTGAGACATTTGTATCATGTTAGGCAAAACTAACAAAAGCTTTTCAGTTATACTTGAATGATAGGGTAAATGTAACTCATTACCTTTGGGCAGAAGTGTTACATCAAAAGTTCATTCAAGTTAAGCCTTTATGTTTTGTAAAATTCTATAATATTTAAGGTTTACAAAACATTTAATTAGTTAATAGCGGAAAATGTTTGGAGTAAGGATTTTTAAGTTTCCGGTAGGACCTTATTTTTCGGAATTAGTTCTCGAAAATTTTGGGTTCCCTAGAATTGCCAGTTTCTGGCTTTTAGTGGGTTTTTTAGTATTTGGGTGTTTACATGATTTTATGGAGTTTTATGGAAAATGTTGATTCCGGTATTAGTGAGTTTTCGGGTTTATGGGTTATGACCTCAAACCATTTTAGAAACTCATAAACTCTTAGAACACATAAGCTATTTTAAGCCCATAATACTTGATTTTTAAATAGCCCGTGAACCCGTAAACTGGTTTAAGCTCTTAACCCATGATCTTTATTAACTAAATTAATAATGATAAGATTTTGTTCAAATATTTGTAATGATTAACAATTATATTTGTTTCCTATTTTAAGGGGATTCAAATCTTTTAAGAAAATATTAAAACTTCTAAGTTATCCAAGATTTGAAAAAATATTTCCCTAAATAATCATTAACAAATTTTAATCTAGATTTTCAACCAACATATGTATAATTTTCGATAATAATGATGAACACGAAGAACATCATCAAAAATTTTAACAATTAAACATAAAAAAAAACTTGGAATCGAAATCTTTAAACATGAAATTAACAGGTTTCAAAAATATTAGAGTTTACTAAATATGAATTTAGCGATTTTAAACAGTTTCATGTCTTGTTTTCGTAATAGAACATGAAAAAAAAGAAACCTAGAAAATTAGGGTTTATCAAGTTTTAGTCCATGTCTTCTGATTCAATTTCAGATTTACGGAAAACATGAAGAACTGATTAATCAACATTGCTCTGATACCACATGTTGATCAGTTCTTCATGTAAGTAATATAAAACATGATAAATATTAAACCTATGAACCTGTTACAGCATGAAGAGTAGTAACTGCAGCAGGGTATGATGTAGTCGACATGCTTGTCATCTTGATCGAGTTCCCCTTTAAGATGTATGGTTAAGGATGGTTAGGGTTCTTGAGAGGAACCCGGTTTAGAAGAGAGGAGGCACACAAAATTATAATGTGTGTGTGATTGGGTTATGATGTTAATTTATTCTCTCTATATATACACCAAATGGGAAACCCTTTATTAGCTATTAAGAGTAATATAACCCATCAACAATTACCAAGCTAATATATAATAAGGTATAATTAATTATTTTGATCTATTATTATATAAATGATAATGATGGCCATATAAATAAATATATAAAATATATTTATTCTTACAATACAACAATGTATAAAATAATTATTTGATCCACCTCATATATGTATGTGTATATGTATTTTGATGTTCTTATCGAATGTAGAAGAAAGTTTAACAGGAATAGTTCATGGGAATAAACTCTTGAAGCAAAAGGTGGTGCAACTTATCTTAAAAAAACCTAAGGGTCTCCATCACAAGATTTGGACTTTTACATGGTCGGATATGTCATTATCTTTTTATAGAAAAGTAATATATAACTGGTTTTATGAAATAGTGCAATTTTATTTCGTATATCAGTTAACAAACTTCTTATAAGTTATAACTATAGTACTCTTTAGTATAACATTTAGGTTCAAAGCAAACATCATAGTGATGACTAACACTGTTAACAGAGACCACACGTTATTAACTTATTATACTCTTTTTAGTTTTTACTATTAGATTTGGATCCGCTCCTTATTGTATTTAGAATTAATGAAGTTAAAAATATGTAATTGATTTTATAAAGAACGGTTAGAACCATATATAAACTTTTATCTAATCGGTTTTAATTATCTTTCATGCACACATACATACAAGTAACTAAATGTTTCTCTCGAACCTCTACTTAAAACTTGAAGGGGTATGCACCCGCCTTAACATCGAGCGGGGCAGGTCAACCCACAAGACATAGACAAGAGGCTTGAAATCAGGATGTAATGAAGACACAAAGCCAAAACCTATGCACAAGCGCATGAAACATCTGCGCGTGGCGCATATCACATACGCGCAAGCGCATGAAACATCTGTGAGAATAAAGAGAAGACCTTGCGCATCCCCGGGATAGGCGCATAAAGACCGCGCGTAAGCGACACACAACAAATGAGACAATAGTCTAATCCAAATCAGGATAAGGATAACCATGATTGTACTCATCAGGCAACCTTCCAGAAGGTATCTTTTAAGGAATAAAGAATGTGCTGATGTTGACAGCTGCCAATGAAGGGTGGACAACTCAGCAAAGCCCATGTGCCACCACGTGATGGCACATGGGTCAGGTGAAATACCTTGGTCAGAGAATAATCAATGAAAAAGCACCAGGTGTCCTAAGTACACGTGGCGCGAAGCAATAGGAGGACGCCAAAAAGGCCCTAATTGGGTCTGAGCCCAATCATTGGAAACCCTAATACTATAAATACCACACCACCTCCACAGTTGGAGGCAAGAAAATATATTCCAAGTCCTTTACTCACTTTTACATCCCGATTATCTTCTCCTACAATACCTGATTCTCACACCGGATGGTTACCCCAAAGAGGACCCCTCTGTCCCTTTCTGAGGGGTAAGCTCACGGTGTTGTTCGTTTTGTAGGTGGAAGAACTCGCATCTCGGAAAACCATCGGTGATATAGCACACTCGTGCCCGAGGAACGTTGATCGTATACAAGTAAGTCGATACACGTTTCTTCATTGGCGCCATCACCTGTTACAACGGCAACAAAACTACTATTTCATCAATTCTCTCTTCACCATGGTTTCCGGTGTTCGAAACAATGATCAAGTTCTGGAGGATAATGAGCTTGAGGATGTTAATGAGGGACATCAGGTTCTGAGGGCGCCGCGTGACACTGCGCGCACCACCAGTAACCATCCCTTCAACACAACACCTCATAGTCAAACTGAAACTCCTCCAGACGATCTCACGTTCCAAAATCTGACTGGTGCAAAACAAAAAGGACCAATGGGCCCGGAAGTTGAAACCAATGACCCTAAAGAATGGCTCATAAACGAACAACGGCGTTTAATGGACAAATACAATGAGTTGGTAAAACACAAAAAGTTAGCCGATTTAACACAAAGGCTCGCATTTGATAAACAAACCATTCAGGGAACAACAAAAAAGACGCGCGCGCTGGAAGACGGTCATTCTGTTCACACCGAACAAGCTGATATTAGTGATGAGGAAGAGGTGCACAACATGAAGAAGACGCGAGATACTCATGCAGGAGGTTCACAGCTTCGCGCACACATGCACATAGCACCTGGAGCCAAAGCTGATATGGATTTATACACACCATACAACCCACAAGCGAAAGTGCAAGTGGACGTAACCACACCATATAGGCCAGCCATCTTGGTAAAACATTCAAAATTCGCTGAGCGCATTGCGAAGGCTCCCATTCAACACAAAACCAAGATGCCAAGTGGTTTAGGCAAGTACGATGGTACAACAGATCCAGATGATTTCTTACAAGGTTTTTATAACACTGGAAACTTAGAAAGCTGGACGATGCCAACATGGTGTCACATGTTTGCTCGCTGCCTCACGGGTGCAGCGCGTGTCTGGTTCGAAAGCTTGCAGACTGGACAAATCGATGGGTTCGAAGAGCTATTGGAAAAGTTCCAGGCTCACTTTGTACAGCAGCGCAAACACACGCGCGACCCCGATGACATCATGCACTGCGTACGCAGGAATGATGAAACCATTGAAGACTACATAACTCGTTTCAATCAGGAATCTCTTGCAATTGGAGGCATCACTGAACAACTCTTGCGCGTGGCCTTCATACAAGGTGCACGCAGTGATCAACTCCGCAGAGCTCTCGTGAGCAGAGAAGGCATGCCAACCACTTGGGCTAAGCTTATGGAAGCATCGCGAGTCTTCGCGCGAAATGAAAAACAAATTGCCCAAAACAGAGCAAGAGATAAAGGGAATCAAACAGAAGCACCACGCAACAATGAAAAGAGGCGCAAACAAAACTCTGTATGGTCCAGGTTGCAACAAACCAATTATTCTCCTACAGAAAAGCAAGCGCAACAAAGTTCACCCCAACCCCAAAAAGACATTCTTAATCGCGGAGAAGGTGACAAGAAGGAAGGCGGCAGAGAGCCTAACAGACCTCTACCAAGAATATGGACTCCCATCACCAAAACGCCTTCGCAAGTGTTAAGCACAGAGAATGTCCAGTTTAAAAACCCCAGGCCATTACTCCATAAGGGACCACCAAACAGTGGCAAATATTGTGAGTTTCACAAATCCACAGGGCACAACACTGATGCATGCCATCATTTGAAGGATGCGATCGAAAAAGATGTGAAATCAGGCAAGTTGGCTCACCTGGTAAAAAATCCAAGACCAGAGAACGAACAACCAGACGGAGCATCAGCCAGTAAAAAATTCAAAAGAATCTGTGTAGCTGAAGGAAGAAGGCAAGGGCAAAGATCGAGGAAGAGAAGCGCGCAAATCCAAGGGGATTGGCGCGAGCAACAAGTAATCTTTCCAAGAATTAGAGGAGGCCCGTCTATCAGCAGCCCTCTAGTCATCACTGCACACATCGCTCATTATGAGGTGTCAAGAGTCCTGGTGGACACCGGTAGTGAGTCAGACATCATGTATGAGCAATGTTTCAGGAAGTTGGATCCAGCAGACCAAGCAAGGCTTGAAGTTGTGAGTGCACCAATCTCGGGTGTCTCAAACGAAATTATTCACCCCCTAGGTCAGATACAATTCGAACTAACTATGGGGGATGAGAAGCACAAGAGAGCTGAAATTGTCAACTTCCTGGTCTTGCCCACCACTTCATGCCATAGTATGATCTTGGGCAGAGGAACGATTGCCCAATTCAACGCCATACCGTTACCAGCGCATGGCGCGTTGGGGTTCCCAACACCAACAGGAGTAACATTTGTGTACCGAGATCACTTATGCGCAGTAATAAGTATACCTCGAGAGGGGAGAATGAAGCTTCCAGTGGCAAACAACACGCCAGAGGAATGGATTCTCAACCCAAAATTCCCAGAACAAACAATCACAATCGGAGCTACGATATCAGATGACACAAGAGTGAGAATGAAAAGATTGCTCACAACGTATATGTCAGTCTTCGCGTGGCAACATTCTGATATGACTGGGGTTCCGCGAGACCTGGCGCAGCACTCTCTCAACACATTCAAGTCCGTGGAGCCAATTGCTCAAAAGAAAAGAGTCATGGTAGACGAGAAGACAAAGGCCATGAATGAGCAAGTAGAAGATCTACTGCGCGCGAATATCATTCGCCCAATACGATATCAAACATGGGTAGCCAATCCTGTGATGGTAAAGAAGAGCAATGGGTCATGGAGAATGTGCATTGATTTCAAGGACCTCAACAAGGCGTGTCCAAAAGATTGTTACCCCCTCCCAAACATTGACATGAAGGTGGACTCTGTGGTGCCGTTTAAGCTCAAATGTTTCCTGGATGCCTATAAGGGCTATCACCAAATTCAAATGGCACCACAGGATGAAGACAAGACTGCTTTCAGAACTGACAAGGGTGTTTTCTGTTACACAAAAATGCCCTTTGGTTTGAAGAATGCAGGAGCCACTTACCAAAGACTCATGGATGCAATTTTCAACGAGCAGATTGGAAAAAACTTAGAAGTCTACGTGGATGATTTGGTGATTAAAAGCAGGGAGGAAAAACAAATGCTCAAAGACATCGAAGAAACCCTTCGGCGCCTAAAGGAAGTAAACATGAAGCTCAACCCGAGCAAATGCACATTCGGCGTGGAAGAAGGGAAATTTCTCGGCGTAATGGTCACCAAGGATGGTTTCAAGGTGAACCCAGAGAAAGTGGAGGCTATCCTCGGCATGCCCTCACCATCCACCATGAAGGAAGTTCAAAATTTGAATGGTAGATTGGTATCAATTAACAGGTTCCTAGCAAACCATGCAAGCAAATCTACCCCATTCATTAACACATTGAGAAATTGCTTAAAGAAAAGCCAATTCAAGTGGACGCCTGAGGCCGAGCAAGCTTTCAGTGAGATAAAAGAATGTCTGATAAATCTGCCTGCGCTCACAGCTCCACTACCTGGTGAAACTTTAACGTTGTACCTGTCAGCAGGAGAGCGCGCCATTGGCGCAGTATTATTGGTGGATCGCAAGGGAATCCAAACACCAATTTATTATGTAAGTCGGGTGCTGACAGATCCTGAGACGCGCTACACCATCATAGAAAAGTTAGTTTTATCACTAACGCATGCATCGCACAAGCTTCACAGATATTTCAATGGTCATCCTATTGAAGTCCTGACTGATTACAACATCCAGCAAGTCTTGCGACGTCCCGCGCTCTCAGGAAGGCTGACAAAATGGGCGCTGGAATTAGGGGAGCACACGGTCACCTATAAGCCTCGTCCAGCAATCAAGGGACAAGTCTTAGCTGATTTCATCGCAGAAATCCCTGAAGGAAAAGTCGAAGAGGCTCAGCGCGAAGTAGACCCTCCGCAAGCCAATAATGAAGAAAACGTTTGGAGATTATTCACTGATGGAGCTTCAAACAACGAAGGGTCCGGCGCAGGCCTCAAACTGGTGGATCCAGAAAATCATGAGTATACTTACGCAATCAGGTTGGATTTCAAGAGCACCAACAATGGAGCTGAGTATGAAGCCCTGCTGGCTGGTTTGCGCATCGCGCACAAGTTCGGAGTTAAAAAGCTAGAGGCTTATGTAGATTCATACCTGGTAGCAGCACAAGTCAATGGCCTTTATGATGCCAAGGAGAACACCATGCCTCTGTATCTAGAGCAGGCGAAGAAACTCACCAAACAATTTGACTTTTTCAGAATCATACACATTCCGCGCAGTGAAAATAAGTCTGCCGACGCGCTAAGCAAGATGGCATCAACCAGCTTCGATCATTTTGGCAAAGATGTCAGGGTGGAAGTAATGAGCAACCCGTCAGTGGGAGCGAAGTCTGTTCTTGTAATTCATACAACACCTTCATCATGGATAACTCCAATAATGGAATTCTTGAAGGAGGGAAAGTTACCAGACGATCGCGCACAGGCGAGGAAGATAAGACACAAGTCGCAGAACTACGAAATGCTCGATGGTACGTTATATCGACGCTCTTATCTTGGACCACTCATGAAATGCCTAGACGCTGAGGAAGCAACCTATGTGATCAGAGAGATACACGAAGGAATCTGTGGAATACATGCTGGCCCGCGCATGGTGATCGCCAAGACAATGAACGCAGGTTACTATTGGCCAGTCATGTACTTGGACGCGTTAAAAGAGATCCAAAAATGCAAAGCGTGTCAGAGCTATGCGCCAAATACCATGCGGCCAAAGAACAACTTGATTCCGGTGACCTCTGCATGGCCTTTCCACAAGTGGGAAATCGATATTGTGGGTCCCTTACCACAAGCGCCAGGGCGAGTAAAGTTTTTGGTAGTGGCAGTAGACTATTTCACAAAATGGGTTGAAGCCAAGCCACTGGCAAAAATTACAGCCGAGGCAATGAAGCAATTTATTTGGAGCCACATCGTATGCCGTTTTGGCCTGCCCATGGAAATTGTGAGCGACAATGGCAAACAATTCACTGACAGGAAGATATCCAGTTGTTTCAAGGAATTGCACATCAATCAGGTCTTCACTTCAGTATACCACCCTCAAGGAAATGGTCAAGTGGAACGCGTGAACCAAAGCTTGCTGAATGGGCTGAAGAAGAGGTTGGAGGGAGAGTCCCATGCATGGGTCGAGGAGTTACCTAATGTCCTGTGGGCGCACATGACATTAAGCAAAACCAGCAATGGCGAGTCCCCGTTCAGCCTAACCTATGGAACGGAGGCTATGATTCCAGCAGAGATTGGATGCCCATCCTATAGAGTGCTTATGATGAGTAAGACGGATAACGAGCAAGAAAGGAGGTTGGATCTCAATTTACTTGAGGGACGCAGAGAGGCGGCTATCATCAGTGAAGCCAAATACAAGAAAAAGCTAGAAAAATACTACAATCAGCGCGTGAAAGAATGCCACTTCAAGAAGAATGATTTTGTCCTTCGGAACAATGAAGCTAGTCGCGCAATACCCCCGGGAAAGATGTCTCCCAACTGGGAGGGACCTTATCAAGTTTCGGAAGAATTGGGAAAAGGCGCATATGCTTTAAAAGATTTAAATGGAAAGAAGATTCCGCGCACATGGAACGCAGCACAACTTAGAAAATGTTTCATGTAAAAGTTGTCAAGTTTGTAATCAAGGCTTTGTAAGCCATTATGAATAATGATACGCTCTATTTTAATATGCGTTCTATTACCTTTTGCATACATGTTTCACACTTCCCTTTATTAATTTTGAGCAATATGACAACATTGTATTGACATCAAACTAAAAATAAAACGAAGTAAAACATACATGCGCGAGCTTCAAGCTCAGACGCGTTAACGAGTTTTAACTCTGAAACGTCAGGGCCTTAGCCCAATAATATGAGCCTTAGCTCAAATTACTCATAGCATCCATCCTACGTATTGCGCAGCCGGACCATAAAAATACCTAAGCACAACTAAGGCAAAGCACATGCCAAAGCATAGTTGTTAAGGTCTCAGGTCGGGGCCGCGCATGAGATTATAATGGATATAGACAGAGTAACACATACTGGCACGTAAAGGCTAAAAAACTCATTCATAATTCCCTATAATAAATGCACGATAATGTCGCGCAAAAGAGGAATAATGAAATGCCAAGGCACGTCTCAGCATATTCAGAATATCGCAAAGTAACTTGAAATACGACAACTGTTAAGGATTAAGTAAAAATAATTTCCTTACAACCTTGTTCAAGTTTCAATGTGTAAGCATACCTTATATTCAACAAGCACACGCATGCAATATAAAGAGATGAATTGGGAATGCGCAAGATGCGAATAAGGGAAAAACAAAATTTCATTCCAAAATATAGAAGTTCACAAATTTACAAATGATGAGGTAGAAACTACAAACACAACTAAAAAAACAAAAAAAAAACAAGAAGGGTTTTTCAAGTCTCTATGTTAATGTCAGCCTCTTCATCTTCCTCATCATTATTTCCTCCCTCAGCATCTGGCGCAGCTCGCTCCTCGTCATCTCCAAATTTACCATAATCATGCTGTTCGTCTTGAATATAGTCGTCTTATGTCATGATAGCGTCAGGAGTAGGTCCTTTGGCCACGCCAGAGCCGATGGCAGAGGTAGCGTTGCCCGCGCCATCATCATTGCCACCAGTCCCTTCACATTTATCAAGTAATTTCTTTAAAGCGCCAAGATCGGGCTGGTCAGCAAGCGCGGCTATCTGCAAGTCACAAGGAACAGTATAAGTACAAAAGATTATGAAAATAAGTCAAGTAAACTCATTAAGGTTAAAATACCTGCTCAAGGATGGGAATTGGAGTATTCAAGTACTTCTCCCCCACCTCAGCCATGTCAGCGCAGACAGCGTCGAGCTGATAAGGGTAGTCGGATGGATTATTCTTTAGCATGCCATATTCATAACCATCCTTAAACCCCTCAGCCCGACCCACCAAGCGCGACGCCGCATTACAGTCCTTCACAAGGGTCTGGAACTCGTCTGAATATTTCATGGCATAAGCGCAACGAGTCACACCCTGTGAAATCAGCCAATGACGATCCTGCGCAAGAGAAGAGACAGACGTCTCAAAAGCAGGAATCTGAGAGTTTAACAACTCAACAGCTTCTTTGGCTTGCTTCAGCTCTTCCTTTTCGGATGCCACTGCCGCCAAGGCCTCTTTCTTCCCTGCTTGCGCAGCAACAAGCTCTTCTTTCAGGCGCGCAACCTCACTTTCCAACAAAGATTTTTCAATATTAACCTGCGCAATAGTTTGGTCACGCGCCTCCACTGCCAACTCCAGGTCACGCGCTTGACGCGCGTGCTTTGCCGCATCTGCCTCTGCCACTTGCAGTTTCTCCCGCAGCTTGCAGCTCAAGCCCGCGCTTCACAAAAGCAGCGTTGGAATTGGCCCGGTTCTCGCTAAGTTCTGCTTGGAGTTTCTCAGCTTTCTCTCGGGCATCAGAAAGATTCCAAGCAGAAATCTTAGCCTCTTGCTTGGCCTCCGCAAGGGCATCACGTACCTTTATATAATCATGGCGAAACTCTTGGGAGGCAGCAAAAAACGCAGACCCAGCAAAAAGGTGGTCATTAAGCAAATCCACGCGAGCGCGGTCCTCTTGAAACCTCCTTTCAGCTGGAGGAACAGAGTGAGCCCAAAAGTCTTCACATACGCCCAAGGATTGGAATGAGCTCTCTTCAGTGATACTCCAGCTCGGGCGATATATGTGATCGGCTCCCTACAAGCACAAAGCATCGCAAAGAAACGTTTTAGTTATCTAAACACTAATTTGGAAGTCTGCGCAGCGGAGCAAAATAAAGTTATACCTGAGGAGAACTGGCAGAAAGGTTAGCGCCAGCTGATGAGCTCCTGCCTGCCCCATGAGAAGAAGGCTGCGCCACGAAATCGCGTGGCGCTGTAGGGTTTACGCGGCCACCATCAGAATTTTCAAAATCAACCTCCTCATCATCCTCTATAACAGGTCTCTTCTCCTGCGACTTGGAAGAATCAAAAATAGTCTCACGAGGAGGGCTGCGCGCAGGAGGAGGAGAGGGAGGTCTTGACGCTGTTAGAGTAGCGCGAAATATAGTCTCCTGCTCCTTAGTGATCCCAATAAGGGGAGATTCAGTACTTGTTGGAGCAGGAGTAGAACTAACGGCGCCAGCGCTAGTAGTGCCACCAGCAGCTTGTGTGCCAGCTATAATTCCTATGAAAAAACCAACAAGGAGAAATGATTCATGACTTGAACTAAAGGAAAAAATCAGACAATCAAAGCGCAATAAATACCTTGGCGCACCGCAGTCCGCGAATTAAGCATCGCCATGAAGTCCATTTTCCCCCTTTTTGAGGGCAACACAGAAGACTTCAAAACAACCTTCGGCATAGCCTTGGCACCTTGCTGCGCCTGAGGTTGAGCCACCAACGTTGCCGGCTCTACAAACATTTGAGTGAACAAAGCTTCATTAATAACTCTATCGGAATCACGCTCATAAAACCACAAAATATAAACAAAGTATACCTGTTGGAGAAGACGAAACAGCAGGCGCAGCACCGCTTCCCTTGTCCGCCACGCGCAGAGATGAGGTGGCAGCACCATACCTCGTGTGGACTAGAGGACTGCCCACACCTTGAGGCAAAGAAGACGAGGAAAACTTGGAAGTAAAACCCTTGGTTTTCTCAAGTCCCTTCACTTGAGTAGGAGGAAGATTCTGGGCAACAGAGGCATCATCTTTTTTCTGTTTTTTACTGGCCCCTGCGCCAGTCTTGCCTTTAGCCTTGCGCTTGAGTTTTTGCGCTTCAGCTTCTGCCTCCTCCCCTTCCTCTTCCACAGGCTCCAACTCATAATTAGCGAGCGCATCTACAATACGCGCAACATAAATGTTAAAACCAAATTTGGTATTCTAAGGGCCTAAACACAAATACAAGGGCTTACCAGGCGCATCGCTGTCAAAGCAAAATTCTAAGTCGACAGGGATGAACATATCATCGAAGCGATCAGGGAAAGCAACTTCCCCAGTGTTCAGGGCGACAGAGCCACCTTCTGTATGCTTGTCATAGGCGGCGTGGATGTATTCCTTGCTTTCTACATAAAACAAGACAAGTGATATCAGCAAAACGAATTATACTCGCGCAAAATTAATGCAATGAACAAACAACCCACATAAGCCATCAACATGGATGACAGGCTCAGTCTCGCTGTCAGTCCACCTCTTGCTCATACCAACCCCCACCAACGCTTCCTCGCAAATATTCTTGGCGGGGGATGGTTCAGCAGTTAATTTTTTAACCCATGTGCCCGTTGGGTTCTTAAGGACGTTGTCATCCGCGGGCGCAGAAGTGATCGCGCGCATAGTCATGTGGATTGGAATAACACCAGCTTTAGACGTAGAAAAACTTCTCAGTCCAGTCATGAAGGCTCTTAAAAGTGATAGTAGAGCATTTAACCTTCTGACTGCGCGGAGTAAACGAAAACCAAGAATCTTGAACCTTTGGTTTATAGAAATATTGAAAGCGGCGAGGAGTAGGCTCTTCGCGCTGAGCTTTGCACATAAACTCAAAATGAGTCATGCGCACCAACCCAAAAGGGTGAACTTGGGATATGTGAATCCCATAAAATTGAAGGAGCGCACCTATAAACCTTGTCATCGGAAGACGAAGGTTACAATGAGTAAGAAAATGAGAATATAGAGAGATATAGCCGGCAGGAGGATCCGCAGCCGTCTGCCCGGCTGCCGGGAGCAGACAACCATACTCAGGGAGAAAACCCTGAGAAGCAATGAGTCTATCAAGCTCAGGCTGTTTCAACTTGCAGGGAATCTCATCCCATCTCTTCACCGCCTTGTTCTTCCCTCCCTCCTCCGACGAAGTCTCGGCAACCCGAATACCCTTGCCGGTTTTCTTCAAAGTAGACATAACCACTGATTTTACACGGCCTTTACTAGGGGAAATTGTGGTGTCTGGGTTATCAGACATACAATTGCGAATCGAACAATATGGTTACTTTAAGCACGGAATTCAGGGACGAAGACGAAAGCTCTTAATCGGAATGTAAATGATAGGCAAAAGCTCTGAAAATGACAGTGGAGTGAAGAAAAAACCGTTCAAAAGGTTTGGTTTTATAGGCCCAGGGGAGAGAAAGAGAAACAAGTAATAATCAGATCTACGCTCACGCGCCCCCACTCGCAGGCGTAGGCCAACACAAGCGCGACACGTGTTCCTGACACTGCATGAGGAGACGTGAAAGGCCACTGTAGCACCTCGAGCACACGAAAGGTCTGACACATAACGTCTCTATCTCTGATGCATGTCAACACCAACCAACCACGTGCATTGATGATTCGTTTTAACCAAAGGGATGGAATTTCGCGCAACGCGCGTACAAGAAAAGAAAAAGAAAAAACAAGCCCAATTGAAAAAGCAAACTATTAAGTCTAATATCTATCTTACCTCGCTCGCGCGAGACAAGACACACATTAGACTGGGGGGGGGGGGGCTTGAAGGGGTATGCACCCGCCTTAACATCGAGCGGGGCAGGTCAACCCACAAGACATAGACAAGAGGCTTGAAATCAGGATGTCATGAAGACACAAAGCCAAAACCTATGCGCAAGCGCATGAAACATCTGCGCGTGGCGCATATCACATACGCGCAAGCGCATGAAACATCTGTGAGAATAAAGAGAAGACCTTGCGCATCCCCGGGATAGGCGCATAAAGACCGCGCGTAAGCGACACACAACAAATGAGACAATAGTCTAATCCAAATCAGGATAAAGACAACCATGATTGTACTCATCAGGCAACCTTCCAGAAGGTATCTTTTAAGGAATAAAGAATGTGCTGATGTTGACAGCTGCCAATGAAGGGTGGACAACTCAGCAAAGCCCATGTGCCACCACGTGATGGCACATGGGTCAGGTGAAATACCTTGGTCAGAGAATAATCAATGAAAAAGCACCAGGTGTCCTAAGTACACGTGGCGCGAAGCAATAGGAGGACGCCAAAAAGGCCCTAATTGGGTCTGAGCCCAATCATTGGAAACCCTAATACTATAAATACCACACCACCTCCGCAGTTGGAGGCAAGAAAATATATTCCAAGTCCTTTACTCACTTTTACATTCCGATTATCTTTTCCTACAATACCTGATTCTCACACCGGAGGGTTACCCCAAAGAGGACCCCTCTGTCCCTTTTTGAGGGGTAAGCTCACGGTGTTGTTCGTTTTGTAGGTGGAAGAACTCGCATCTCGGAAAACTATCGGTGATATAGCACACTCGTACCCGAGGAACGTTGATCGTATACAAGTAAGTCGATACACGTTTCTTCAAAACTTTTTCATTGCAATAAACACGGCTTTGTTTGCAACTGGTGCAATATACTTATATATACAAGTAACTAAATGTTTCTCTCGAACCTCTACTTAAAACTTTTTCATTGCAATAAACACGACCTTGTTTGCAACTGGTGCAATATACTTATATTTATATAATTAGGGGTGTGCAACTTAACCGTCATAACCGTCAACCGAACCATAACCGATATAACCGAACCAATTTTAACCGATAACCGTCATAACCGATGGGTCGGTTTAATAAATTTTTAAAAACCGCAAAATATGGGTCGGTTTTGGTTAAAGATAATTCTAAAACCACCATAACCGAACCGACCCATTTATTTAACCAACAATATGTTTTGATTATGTCATTTTAATGATTTTGGTTCTACGTTTGTTATAAAATTAAGTTGAATTTCATTGTTGGATTATATAATGTTATTCTCTTTGTTTGATAATTTGGTATTAATATTATGGATTATATATTTTGTTGTATTATGTCATATTGTTTTTTTTTTGTAATAATTTGTGCCAAACTTTTAGGCCCAATTACATTGTTTTGGTTATGGTTAACCGACCCACTATAACCTTCAAAACCGATTAACCGAAACCACCATAACGGGTCGGTTATGGTTATGATTATCCATTAACCGACATGTCGGTTATGGTTATGGGTTTGGCTCAAATCCGCCCCAAACCGACCCATACACACCCCTATATATAATGATATTAATTCGGATTAATTTTAAAACATAATCACCATTTAAATCAATATCAATAAATGTAACTGTGTTTCGATACTTGTCTCGTCTAGTTTCTTGATAACTGTGATCTGGTTTTTTTTTTCTCTTTTATAATATTACCGTCTTTAAAAAGAAAAATCATATCAATAAAACTCATGTTCTAAAAGCGAATCCTCAATTAATTTTAATATTCCATGTATTTACGTAAAAAAAAAAATTAAGTAACTAAAAGTGACTGATATAATGAAGCACATATACCCACTTTCTTTCTCACCATCTAATCAAACTTTTCTTTATTTAACTTTAAAAGGCTTGTACTTCACATAAATGTGTGCCCATTTGTTACTTGAGAACAAACTTTTTCTTAAACGTTCTGCTTTAATGTTAAACTATGAAATAAAATTGTTCCACATCTAATTAACTCATGGATTAGTAAGCTTTGTTTAAATTAACTTCTTTTTTCATTTTTTTTTCCTTTTATACGATTTGGACAAGGTTAATTGGTAGTTTAAACTCTCATGCAGTCCTGCATAATTTTGGGTTCGTGATTTTTAGATTCAAACATAAATATATGTATAAGGTTGAATCGAATCAAACCATTTATATTAGAGAAATTTCTAAAGTAATCCTTTTTAAAGAGAGAAACTCAAAATAGCCCAATTTTTTTTTAATCCAGAAAAACCCTCTAAATCTCGCCTGAGACGCCATATTGGGATCGATCCAACGAGATTCAAAATGATTTGTATCTCATCAGCTTCGTCCAAATTTTAAATAATATCGTCTTCCCCGGTCAAATTTTAGAAAATCTCTCTGCTTCGTCCATTTTTAGGGAATTAATTTTTATCCTTTAAATGACAAGACAGAATTCTAGATTGATATGGGTTGGAGATAAGCCGTTGAAAATGGGGTTTCCCTCAGTGTTTTATTTGAAGAATAAAACGAATGCCTTTGTTCAAGATTGCTATATTTGGATAGTTGAGGAGGTAATGTGGACCAGGGGATGGTCTAGGGCTATACGTTCGGCTCAATTGAAGAATGATATAAAGGAGTGCCATAATTTGATCTCAAGGGAAGAAGCTATAAAAAAGGCCTTGACACATGGATTTGGAGAGGCGCAAACGGTTAAAGCAAGTTCTGATTAAAGTAAATTGATTTACGTGGTGGCTTTTATTGAACCCGATTCCATAAAAAGTAGCATTAAATGGCAAGAGGTGTAAGTTTTTGGTGATGTTGCGTGTGCTATGTGTGATAAAAAGCTGGAATCCTCATAACATCTTACGGTTCATTGTTGGGTTGCTAATTGGATTTGGTCCATCATTCATGCATGGGTTAAGTTACCATCTTCATCTTATCTTGGATCCGTTAAGGAGTTACTAATTGATTTTACGAAGATACATAGGAACAACAAAGAGGAATGTGAAGTACGTGATTCAAGCTATTTCTGTTGGTACGTTGTATGATTTGGAGAACAAGAAACAATGTAATTTTTAACAATATAACAGTCTCAATTGCAAAAATGGTGAATGAAATAAAGGCTATGACAATTTTATGGGCTGGACAAAGATGAAAAAGATCGGGCCTTAATTGTGAGAAATGATGTACATTCAACTTTGTTAATTTCATGTCTAGTTTGTTTGTTTGGGAAAGCTCCTTACCACACACAAGTTGTTCCTCTTTTGGTTTTCTAATACAATTGGCCTACTGAAAAAATATATACAATATATACATTCCGATTGCATTCAAATACGCAAAATACCCATCCCCTCACCCACCTAGTAACACATTCATATTTCACTGTATGTGGTCATTCTCTCTTGAACAACCAACAATAAAGGTCTACACTTTACTAATATTAATTTATTTTGACCACCGTTTTCGATAGCTGAAAACGACAAAAATGATATACTACTTTTTCATTATAAAACACACCTCATTTAAACCCTAATTCTACATTTCAAAAACTTATTGAATTTGATAAAACAGAATCCAAACTTTCTCATTAACTTTTGTTTTAGAACATATACTTTGTGCATAATATCGTGTACACTTGTGCTCTTTAAATGCTCCTACTTTCTTCTCCACCATAGCTCACACAAGACACACCAAAAGAACACACACAGTTAATTAGCTACCAATAATGGGATCATCTGAAGCCTCTTTGTGGAACTTCAACTCACCATTGATATATTTATTTGGAGGAATATTTGCAATTCTTGCTCTGATAACATCGGCTTTGATAATCCTAGTATGCTGTCAGAGAAAACGGCGGTTTGACGGCGATGGTAACGAAGACATTGAAAGAGGTGACGGTGATCAGAAGACGGTAACGGCGGCTTACAACGGTGGTGATTGTGCAGATTCCCGCCCTAAGCTTGTTGTCATCATGGCCGGAGATGAAGTTCCGACATACTTAGCAACTCCGTCTAACGTTGTCACCGCCGACACTTATGTTTCTTAGAATCTAGGTGTTTTGTTGGTGTTCGTGGATCCCGAGGAACACAAATTTTGGGCTTTAGTCCCCAATTTTGTTTTTTTTTTCTTTTCGGGAAATTTTGATGAATAAAAATTCGAGATGAGTTATATAATTTAACTGGGTGCGATTGTTGTTGTAGTTAATTTTACCTTAACAAAATATTTTATCATGTTTGGGGTCCGAAAACTGATACATAAAAAAAAAGGCAAGGATAAAAACTTTAATAGTCGAATCACAAACAATTACATATATTTTTTTCTAAAGTGAAGAACATCTTTACACAAATTAGTGACATAAGAGCTAACCTCATAAAGCATTGTGGAGATAGTATCACCATAAATGTATATGTTCTAAAATTAAAATTTGGTTGATCAATTCAATGGATCTAGAACTTTTGCTTATGCGGTGATGTCGTAACTCGGTCTTATTCGTGTATCAGATACGTATACAACACATAAAAAGTTCGAGATATATCATTTTATTTATGGTGAAATTAGGTAGTGGTTTGATTTTGTTTTTGATATTATGAACGACATGATTTAAGAAAAAAATGTGTGATATCAAGAATATTAAGGGAATATGCTTTTATAATATTTTAATGATCAGTGTACAGTTTGAGATGCAGCATATCGTAGGGGTATTAATGTAGGTGGAAAGCAGCTAATCGAAACCGCTTTCCTAGCGTTATCTGTTTTCTGCAACGCACAGCTGGCATCCACACCTTTCTCTCATGTCAAAAATAGATTCTGTATGTTTAGCATCGGTTGTCGTGGTCATTAAGTATGGCTTGAAGAGACTTAAAAGAAAATACAGTTAATTTTTTATCTTTTTTTTTCTGGTCAAACGTCTGGATAACGAGGATCGCTCTTGTGTTGAAAAATCGAATGTGATGACCTGGCTCACCCGTTGAGGAAACTAGCAACCGGAGTCTAGAAAAACACACTAGTTCAACCCGAAACAAAAGATTTCATGCGAAACTCAAACTCATGACCTCCCATGAGGAAAGTCACGAGGTAACCACTAAACCAATTTGCGTTTGATACAATTTTTTTTAATGAAATGGTGATGTAGTTCGCTGACGAGTCACTAGCCTACCAAATTATCTTCATGCCCCGAGTAACCCGAAGACCACTCTAATTAGGAGGACACTCATCATAGATGAGTAAACCCTTGACCCAACCCGATTCACCATTGAAAAGATTTATAAAATTTAATTTAATATATTCTAAAATTACACGTAATATCCAAAAAGTTATTTTACTCAATTTGAGTATAATGATATATTTGTGTATGATTGTTGATTACACTTGCACCATTAAATATTTACTAGTATCAAACTCGCGCGATGCTGCGGTGGCAACAATTTACAATGTGATACTTGTTTATGTTAGTTTATCAATCCTCTCGTGATATAATGTATTAACTTATACGTATGTTAGTTTTCTTAATCGTGTAATATTTTACAAAAGTTTATTACGTTAATTGTTTAATTGGTTCGGATGATACATGTATGTAGGGCTGTAAACGAGCTGAGCCAAGCTAGGCGAAGCTCTAGCTCGACTCGTATATATGTTAAGCTAGCTCGGCTCGAGCTCAAAACTTTAAGCGAGCTGAACAGGAGAGTTTGATCTTGGCTCATCATAAATCGAGCCAACTCTGATAAACTCGAAATGGCTCGAACTCTTTTCTTTTGAATTGTTATTGCCTTTTTCATTAGTTTGAACTTAGCCATAAAATCTTATTTTGAATTAACTATTATGGCCATTATTTATACAGAACATTCAAGGATGCAAAGGTTTAGAGGTAGAAAAGTCGATTTGTGAGCCAACTGATGGGGGGATGCAAAAGAAACGTGAAAAATAATACGGGAGAAACATATTTCGAACTCGGGAAGGGAAACAGTATTGTGTGAACCAGTGCTAAGAAGTAGCAAGCCAAATGCGCCGAAACATTTTGATATTAAAATGTTGGATATATAAACTAAATACCCTACATGAGCAAATTAATTGAGCTATCGATCCGAGCCATCCCTTGCTCAAGCTCGAAAAAGCTCGATTACAAAATGAGCCGGCTCGGCTTGACTCGATTTCTAGTCGAGCTTTTTCTAGCGAGCTTTTTTTCGAGCTTCAGGCGAGTCGTGGGGTTTATCGACACCCATTACCACCAAAAGAATTACAACTCATATAAAAAATAATATTACTTGGAGTTGATTTTATTCTTTTGATTTTGTATACGTTTAAACATTTTATAGATTTATAGTTTCATATCTAATTTTATAGATTTTCATATCTAAAGTTTAAGGCTAATTATTGTAAATATAGAATGAGAATGAAAATATATTTATATAGTTGCATATATTAGTTGTACTTTAATTCTTCATTGATTTATACATTATAATTTACACATACGTTTTGAAATTTTGTATATCAAAACGTTAACAAAATTAAGCATGTCGTAATGGTAGGTTCGATTTTTAAAAAGATACAGAAAAAAACAAACAAATAAATCAATTTGTCGATTTTTTGGATAAAGATGAGGGGTTAACTGTGTAACTATTCTTAAATATTACAAAAATTATCTAAAGTTTAAGGGTAATTATTGTAACTATAAAAAGGTAATTATTATAAGTATAGAATGAAAATGAAACATTACGGTTAGTGAGTGTTGTGTAATAACAAAATGCCCTAAAAAATTAAAATTATAATCATTCAAAGTTGTACATATTGCATAATAGTTTGGACATCTTAACAACTAAGAGGTCTTTGGGATTCTATTTATATATAGTGTATAATTATTAGAATGGTCATTTATTTTGCAATCTTCTTATTCCTCTTAACAAGTTGTCTATTACAATGGTGCATCTTCCACCTTTAAAAGTCATTGATTATTTGATTTTGTGTTAGACGTGGCGTTGAGGTAAGCTTAATTAATTGATGAATCCGTTTAAGCTTGTCGGGTATTTGAGTATGGTTGTCGGGTTTTACAGCTGAGATGGCATGAGCCTTGTATTTCTTGTTAGGCTCAGGTTTAGTTTAGTATGGGCGGCTGGGTTATAAACTTGGATAGAATAGCAGTCATTATAGTTGGTTGTCTGGTTTGTGTGGATTTGGGGTGCAAATTGTTAGTTGCATTACCAGTTTTGTATAGCCGGGTGTTGGTGTGAATAGTGTCTGTTTGTTGTCGGTTGAGTTAAACAAACGATGTGACGAGCCTGATTTTAAGTTCAGAATTATAAATCATTAATTTATTATTATTATAATGATAGTGAATTTTCGGAATTAAAAGAGGGATTTAGAACTAAACTTAATAATATTTCATTAATATTTTAAATTATAAGTATACTAGCTACCGACATGTGGCTTATAATTATATCATCATTTTTATTTTTGTAATTGCTTGCATGTTTTTCGAGACAATTTGTCAGTTCGTTGTGTGCATGTCCGAGTATGTTTGTTATGTGAGTTTTTGCATGATGTAAATAAACCGAGTTAATTGTGTGTTTAGTATTTAATTAAGTCTGGCGTTGTAATTTAAACGAATATTGATTGACCCGCCCGTACTCAATCTCCATTTGGGCGGGACTATCTGGTTTTATAAATACTTATACAGGGTATCCCCGAATTTTTTTTTTGTTTATTTTTTTATTTTACTATTTTATTATTATTTTATTGTGTGGGACGACCACGACCGAAATACTATACGGCCGTCGCCACTATTTGTTGTCGTCATATCGAATTAACAGTTTAATTTTGCAGATATGTCTAACTAGAGAGGTGCACACGCCACGGGGCGCAAGAGGACGAGGACGAGACCAGAGGGATCGGGCAGCTATGGCCCTGTTGCTGCTACTCGAGGTGCACCTTAAGCCGCGCGTTTTGTTAAGCAGTCGTCGCGATCACCTTTTGTGATCCATTATGATGGCCCTGAGTTGTTGATTACTCCAGACACAGTTCATGAGTATATCGTTGGGGATGGTCAGAGGACTCAACACATGGTACTCAGGTTTGGTTCAGTATCTAATGAGTATGCTATGCTTACCAGGATACGAGGGATGCAGATGCAGTTACTCAGACACAAGAGTTTTGATTGGGGGTTATTGAGTATGCTGGGGATAGAGGCTAGATTGCGAGAGATGTTGACTGATCGATGGGCCTAGGTGCTCGTATATGACTCGATACCTTATGTCGAGCTCACACGTGAGTTTTATTCTACTTTTCGACACACGGCCAACGATTTTGTCGAGCCACATGCCGTCTCTTTCTCTTTGGGACGGCACACGTACGAATTGTCAGTTCCCGACTTTGCTGTGGCCACAGGATTCTACACACCAGAGGAGGTTCAGACTCCATGTTTTATTTAGAGCATTAGGGGATACATGTTACGGGCTCAGCAGGATAAGGAGCACTAGTTTACTGAGGCCGAGTTGGGGCAGTTTGAGCACAGATCGTGGACAGGGTCCACTCTAGCACAGTGGTGGAGTCGTCCATTCGGGACCCCGTCGATCGCTATTTACACAAAATCGTTGCATGCACTATTGTTGGCCGTCACTCTGGACACGAAAGTGCAGCAACTTCGATCTGTTGTGCTTATTATCCGTCGTTGGCCACCGAGAGACCAATATTGCGATGATGTTGCTCACGTCATTCGCTCGAGGTCGCAGCTTACAGGGTTCTTCGGCTCACTTATTTTTGGTGCCGTATATCACACGGTTTGCTGAGCGGTTATAGGCATTTGAGAGATATTCGATTAAGTACTATACCCTGGCCCTATAACCGAGTTGTATACGTTGGAGGATTCTCGTTGGGCAGGGATTTGCGAGCTACACGATCCACCGACGTTGGTACTTGTTAGATTGGGCCCACAGGTTCCGCCACCTCCAAGGACAGCTACGGATGTCTCCATGCAGATGGGGATTCCCACTCATCGGTAGCATGCTCCGTAGCCACGTATGATGCGACTGCAGCATCTGCATTGAGGTAGTCACTACCGCAGCCACAACAGCCGGTGACACTAGATATCATTTATCAGCATCAACTCACCATCATCGCCGGACGGGAGGAGACACGGTCCCATTTGGCCCGCCAATGCGATTATTTCCATGTTTTATTCACTCATATGCAGGTACAGATCCCCACTTCTCTTCAGACTCCTAATTTGTAGGCTGGTGGTCAGGCTGAGGGAGCGGGTGGTGATGTAGCTCAGGCAGGTGGTGCTAGATGGAGGAGGCGTGAGTAGAGGTTGCAGCAAACTACCGATTACATTTTGTTTTATTTTCCCTTTATTTTTTTTCATAATCATGGTCTATTTAAAATAATATTATATTGTTGAAAGCAGTATGGGTAATCGGTTGTGTAATATTTGAAATATATCTTTTGTTTGATGTCTACTGTGTTGATTGATTGTATATTTTTTTGTATTTGGAACTTTATGGGTGTTGTTCACTATAAACCTTCACGAGACCTCACTTGTCCACCCGGGCTACCTGGGGGTTTAAAGAGCTTGTTGCACACGCTAAATACAATCATGATTTCTACGAAAGTGAGTTAGGCTTTTAAAATTTTGTAACTCATTTAACAAAATTTATTATGAAACTAACTAATTCGACCCGATAATCGTCTTATAAAATTAATAAAAAAATCATATTTGCAAAATTCTTAAAAAAACCTATGTCTTACAGTTGTGAGAATCTTGCTTCCACATATTTCGAGATTTTGCAGATTCGGTTATGGTATTTAGGGAGACAAATGTTCTCGAGTGTCCATGAGAGTTTACGAGCCACATTGAGCATGCATTATCATTCATATAAGGTGATTTTGGTTTCATAATTTATTTTGTTATTCTAGTTTTAATTTTGGAAGTGTAATTGTATATTTTAGTTTCAAAATCATCACATTAAAGCCCCGATTTTAAAATTGTTAAACAGTCAATTTCAACCCTGCCCTCCAAATGTTCTTAAAATGTTTTATATTTTTTAACATTAAGGATAATGTCAACCTCAAGTGTGGGGATGGGGGAAAATTGAAATATTTAGCCCGATAGTACATTGAAGAGTGTTCAGAGACCAAAGTTGTTAACTGTTAATTATTGTCATTAATTCCAATTTATAGATTTAACGAGTCAAGGGGACGGGTACACATGTACGTTTCATATCGGCATCCCATAATTCACAGCGTTGTCATAATATGTCAGACACGACACAATAAGACAAGATGACCTGTTGTGCTAAACATGGACACGACACGATAAATAATTGTGCCATTTTTTCCAAACAGGAACACAAACCTGTTTAGTAACAAGTTAACCCGTTAAGACCTGTTAAGGGACATGTTTAAAGACACAATGAATAATACATGTGTAACGAATCTAAAAATTTTAAAACGAGTATAAAAGTCTTAATTAATAGATAACCCATATCATATTTGAAACAATAAACCACAAATCCATAACATACTAGATACAGATGACAAATACATAACATATTTGAAACAAAAAAACCATAGATGCAAAGCATAACATCCATAAAAATATAATATCAGGTTCTGACGGGCATTAGTGATATATCGTTTGTAAGTATGACTTTAGGTTTAAGAATTTAGGAGTGTATAAATCTTTATTTTTTTTAAAATAAAAATCTACACAGGTTACTAACAGATTAATAGGTTTTTAACCTGTTAGGACACGGATTTAAACATGTCTTAAACAGGTCGACCTGTTTAAGACACAAAACATGTTATGCTCAAACCCAAACATGTTAAAACCCGTGGCATGGCGTGTTAACAGGTTTGTGTCATAAATTGATAGCCCTAATAATTCCATACATATTATGGAATAGCCCCTATACTTAATACACATATTATATCATAAATACTTAACATGTCTTATCATATATTAAGGGTAAGCGATATGTTTCATAGAATTAGAACTTGCTTGCCATATTCTTATCGAGATCTTAATACCACCACATGTACGGAGATTAGGACTTTAGAAAACCCGTGCATACATTTCCCCACTAAACAAAATTCCTTACCCGATATTATTCCCTTAGGGGCCCAGTTGGACCTTATTCCCTTTTAATTTGCTAAACCCGCATTACACACCATTTTAGTCTCGATATTTATTTTATGTTAACCCTGTGTGATGAAATCCAATTCATTATCGAGTTGTATTTAGTCAGTTGTAGAGCATAGTACACAATGTACATATGTCTCAAGAGAATTGTAAATATTGTTTATTAGTTTGTATTGCTTATTAATCTATGAAAAAAAGCCAAAAAGAAGTTATCAGTTTATGTTATTCATTATAAGTAGCAGTTTGTTTGTATTTGATTATTTATTATGTATTCGTAAAACTAGGTTTCATCCACCTTAGTCAGTAACTATGCCTAATCCGCAACCAAACCTAAACGTCAACAAAACCCTAGTCCGAGTCTTTATGCAACTGGTGGGTAATGGATAGAGCTAAGACTCGCCAGCAAGTATATTAAGTTGTGACTCATATTTGGTATTTGAGGGCAAAGACATATACTAGCACAATTTATGCTAGTCCATATATTAAATCGAGACGAGTGTTGATAGTGTGAGGCAAATGAACATGTATGCCTTAAATCGGAAACAAAGTACACTCGTCTGAGCGGCTCTATTTTTTTAAAGCATTATTTTTTTATAGTTGTGGGTTGTGAATCTAGAAAGTGTTAGTCTGAGAAACTTGGTATGACTTTAAACCTTACTAGTATTAATGAAGATAAATGACATACCTATTATAGAGGTTGACATTTACTTTAGAGGTTTGCTTGAGGGAAAGTAAAAGATAAGTGTGAGGATGTGAAGGTCAGTTAGTATGTATATATGTTAGTTCGTTCATACGCGTCTGTAATATTTCTGGTCACATATACTTAAAGCAACTGTAACATCACGAAAATATCGGAACAAAAATTCCAAGTATTCAAAGTACAAGGACCAAATTTGAAAATCTGTTTTCTTGACCCATCGCTATACGCGATACCCCAAAGCCACAACGTCAACGCATATCACGATGACATGTGCCCAGCCACGTATCCAGCCACGTGGCACACGTGGCAAGCCTGTTGGTTACACGACAAGGCTAGTCGCGATACACGATGGCCTCCCAAGGTCCCATCGCGTATCGCTACGAAATAAAATAATATAAACCTGCTGGTGACTCATCGAAATACGCGATAGATCCAAGGCAAAGACGCATCGCGTATCGCGATGGGTTAGCTGACCAACTCTTTAAATAGGGCTTCAAGCCCATTCATTCTACATAACTCAAATCTCTCTCTCTCTCTCTCTCTAAAACACACACTTTCTCTCTCTACCTCGATAAGAGTGCCACCGACCCGACGTTCAAACCTCATAATATGTGCCCAATCCGACGTTGCCTCGAAGTACGTGCCACCACGAGATGAGCCGACACCCCGCCTCGAATTACGTGCCGACAAAGATTGACGAATGATGTGCCTCGATTTGGATGCACAAAGTGTAGATCAAGATTTCTCGAGAAACGTGAAAGCGTAGAGGTGCTGCCCAAGAGTAGAGAAAATTATAAGCCCAATAAGGTAGGGGTAATAAAATATTAATATAATATTAAAAGGCTTATACCCTAGTCGAGGGTATACTCGATACCTCGAGAATAAGCAAAAAGAAAATATAACAAAGAAAATATAAATAAGAAATATGAATATATGATAATTCTTTGTAAAGAAATAAAGTATACATTTCTTCGAGAATAAGAAACTTAGTGGTTAGAAAAGTAAACAAGTAAAACTAAAGGTTTAAAACTTGTTAAACATAGAAAAGATGTTTTGAACTAAATGTTCAAATAGAAAATATAATCAGGGTAAAGATTATACAAAAATAGACTAAATGTCTAAGGCTAGATTATTGATCTAGTAATAACAAAAGGTTAAACTCGTGCATAGGTCCGAGATAGCAAAGACAACCCGATCGGTGAAGTGAAGCTGATCCTTTCAAAGGTGAATACGCCAAAAACTTTTATAACTTGTTTAATCGAGTCAAATTAAATTGATTACATTAGATTACGTATCTCTAAAACAATATGAACATAATTAATCATTGGCCCTCAGGCTGTCGTGTATGTTTGTTTGGATACTCACATATGTGGTTAGACGGTGGGCACACCGCGCCACACCTGGTTATATACATCCGCCATGATGGGCCGGACCTAAGTTATGTCCGAGAGAGGGTAATCATGTGTATACTGATGGTAGCTAAATAACCTCGAACGTTGCGGTGTTTGCTGAACGGTTTCGAGTAGAGCTTAAGTTTATAATTGTGTTTAATTTTAACTTGATTAATCCTATGCCACGATGGGCTGAGACCTAAGTTATGTCTCGAGGGGTAAGTAAGTAAATAAAATATTTTACGTGTCAACTTATTCACCAGCATGTGTTGCTGACGTATTTTCAAACTATTTTACAGGTAATGAAGAACAGACGCTTGAAGAATCGAAGTCGTCTCTAGGCGATCTGATGGCACATATCATTTTGTTAATGTTAAAAACTTAAGTGGTGGTTTTTGTATAAACAAGTAATCTTTTTGTAAATATTAAACGGGTATCTTGTAATCTCGTATTTTGTTATGTAAATATTAATATTTAAATCCACGCAAATATTTCCACTTTAATCCATAACTTTGATTTATTTTCAAAAACGGTACCACCTGATGGTCACACACTTAGGCCTAAGATGGGGGTGTGACAAGTTGGTATCAGAGCCATCGATCTTAGCTAATTAGGTATTAATTAATAATACCTAAGCTTCGATCAAAGTGATTAAGTATTATTATTTGTTTTATATATAATTAGGGATAAGATCGGCTGGTAACCTTTTCTATCCCTCCTCAATCTAAACCACCCATAGAAGTCATTCATGAAGGTAATAGATGACTTTATGCGTGATGCAAGGAGAGCTGGATGCCCCGAACCAATTCCAAAAGACAACATGAGAGAAGACTACTATGAAGACTTCTTTAACCAAGATCATTTGATTGACCGACCCACACCGGTATATTTTCCCGGCACTGAACACCTACCGATTAGCCTACCCAACGATCCTCCGATGTAAGAATATCATCCCACAAATATTCCAAGTTACCGCCCTTAAAACATCCCGATGTATCATCCATCCAATATCCCGACGTACCACCCGTCCAACAAATTTCTAGACAATAAACAAATCAAAGTTGAACCTGAGTCTAACTCTTCCGATTGGATGCAATGTCATTCCGACCAAAGGAGATGGCATTTTGGAACACCCGTCCATAACCCCACTGACACACACTCCAACTCTTACAATGGACCTTCTCAAAGACCAAATATGAGATTCATTCAACCGTACGAAAGTTATCACCTCGACCCTTTAGTGGCTGATACAACAAAAGCCATGGAAGAAGAAGAAGAAGACTAGAAAAAGAGGAAGATCCAGATGAGGAAATCTCTGAAGAAATAAGTACACCATGAGAAGAACCTTCGTTCAACTCAAAATGTGATTGTCCGCCCGATGAAGGATGTCAACATCCATTCTTCCACATGTCTCCATGCTATGATCCTGAAGACCGTTTTGTACAATCCATTCAAGGAGTCAAGATCATATTTCCACCTGACTTTCCGCCTTTCCAAGGAATGATTCTGACGGTCTCCAAACAAGTAATGAAACCCGTCAACAAGAGGAAGCAACCTCGTCGCCGTATCCGAAGAATCACTATGACATCGTGATGATGGGTTACCATGACCCACCTCTCACAATAAGGATACCCAACCATCATGCCGCAATCCCAAGAGGAACATCTCGATCGAGCATTGCACTTGACTGACAAATTGAGGAAGAAGGTTGCTGAAGACGGAAATAAAAAGAAGAAGATTGGAGATATGCTTCTTTACAAATGTAACAAAATGAAGAAAATGGTCAAGAAGTTCATGAAGGATCAAGGACTCCAATAATATTAAATGTAATCGTTGTTTGTCTAAATATGTTGTGTGTAAAAATAAGAGCGTTTACCGTTCTTATAGAATAGGAATATATAAATATATATAAGTTGTGTGATGTATATATAATAAATATATATATATATATATATGTGTGTGTGTTTTTAAAATAATATAATTATTTCAGGATGTCAAACCAAGAAAACTCACACAATGCGGAAGCTTCTCAAAGAAGAGAAGGCAACTGTGCTCAAAACGAAAATAATCAATAAATACCCGAGCAATATATGAAACAAATCCAAGAAATTATAGCAAAAGCCGTGAGAGCTGAATCAAATCGAAAAAGTGAAACTAGGCAAATCGAAAACTCTCGAAAATCAATAAAATCACATCCTAAACCATCTCATCTTGAAGAAAGCGTTCACGAGTCAAACGCTGGTGGCGATTTTAATCACAAATTCAAGAAAATCAAAATCGAAAGTTGTTCATTCAAGGACTTCAAAAACTTCGGCCCTAAAGAATTCTATGGCGACAAGGGCGCCATTGCGACACTAAGGTAGCTAGAAGAAATTGAATCAATAGTAATAATCAGCAAGTGCACCGAGCAAGAAATGATCCAATATACGGCGCACATGTTCAAGGGAGAAGCTCTAGAATGGTGGAACATTCTGATTATGAGCAAGGGGAGAGAACTGCTATTTCAACTCCAATGGGAGGAATTCAAGGAGATGGTGCTGGAAAAATTTTGTCCAATGCACGAGACTAATCAAATCCAATCAAAGTTTCTTAACCACAAGGTGGTTGGAACTAATCTTCGTGAGTACAATACAAAATTTCACGAGTCCTGTAGACTCGTGCCCCAGCTGGTGACGCCTAAATATCGCAAAGTAACCCGACACATATGGGGACTTCCACGAGAAATTCACGATATGTTAAGGTCTCATTTACTTCAAACCGCTGATTTTGTCTTGGAATTGGCTGGTTATCTGATGAACGGTCTAATTCGCAACAAAGAGGAAGACAAGAAGGTGGTGTCATCAAATGAACACAAGAAGGTTGAAAGCGCTCGATTCAAGGGCAAGGGTGTAGAGCAACGAAAATCAGGATCCAATTCCAACTACACCCAATGCGAAATCTGCAAGAAATATCACAAAGGCTGATGCCAATTTGCTCCGTGTGAAACTGTCTGTGACTCGTGTCACAAACCCGATCTCGAAACGACCGACTGTTGGTAAAATACGATGACTTTCTATAACTGCAAGGAAATGGGACACCTCAGGTTCGAGTTCCCAATGAACAAACCCGCTGCTGGAGGCATGGGTGGAAGTGGCGAAACTGCTAGACTCTCTGAAGCCTTAGAAAACGGAAAAATCTTGTTAGTTGGTTACGTATTACCTATCCAATTGTTTCCCATGACTCTTGCCGGTTTTGATATAGTACTTGGTATGGACTGGTTATTCGATAATCATGCATGTATCATTTGCAATAACAAGACCATAGAACTTCGAGCCCCTGATAAACGAACCATTCGAATTGAAGGGGATAAAGACGCTGGCCAAGTTAGCATAATCTCCATGAATAGGGATAATAAATGTTTAAATCAAGGATGCTTAGCATTCATGGCCTACGTCAACGAAGAACCTAAACCAAAGGAGATAAAGGACGTGCCTATTGTCTCAAAATTTTCGGACGTCTTTCCCGAGGAACTACCGGGTATTCCACCCAATCGAGAAGTTGAATTCAGAATATACCTCATGCCTGGAACTGCACCAATCGCCAAAGCTCCGTATAGTTTAGCACCAACCGAGATGAAGGAGTTGAAGAAACAATCAGACGAGCTGCTCGAGAAGGGATTCATCCCTCCAAGTTCATCACCGTGGGGAGCGCCGATTCTCTTCGTTAAAAAGAAGGATGGATCAAAGAGAATGTGTATCGACTATCGAGCCCTAAACAAAATAAAAAATCATAAACCAATACCCACCACCCCAAATTGAAGATCTGTTCGACCAACTGCAAGGAGCAAGCTACTTCTCTAAGATAGATCTGCGTTCTGGCTATCACCAATTGAAAGTCCAATCCGAAGATATCCCGAAAACCACATTCCGAACAAGGTATGGACATTATGAGTTCACGGTCATGCCGTTTGGTCTCACTAATGCCTCAGCCGCATTCATAGACATGATGAACCGAATCTGTAAACCTTACTTGGATAAATTTGTTATCGTATTCATCAACGACATACTTATTATTTCTAAGTCAAAGGAAGATCATGAAACGCATCTCAGAATCTTGCTTGATTTACTTAGGAACGAGAAGTTGTAGGCCAAGTTCTCGAAGTGGGAATTTTGGCTTCACGAAGTACAATATCTTGGTCACATCATAAACGTGAATGGAATTCAAGTTGATCCCGCAAAGATAGAAGCCATCTCAAGATGGGAAATACCAAAATCGCCAACCGAGATCCAAAGTTTCTTAGGTTTGGCCGGCTACTATCGAAGATTTATTGACATTTCTCTCGAATTGCCGTTCATCTAACTTCATTAACCCATAAGAATATCAAGTATGAATGGGGAACCAAACAACAAGAGGCGTTCAATATGCTTAAACAAAAACTCACTAATGCACCTACACTGGCCTTGCCAGAAGGTACTGAGGATTTTGTTGTCTTTAGTGACGCGTCCCATTCCGGTTTGAGATGCGTACTAATGCAAAAAAAGAAAGTAATCGCTTACGCTTCTCGACAACTCAAAGTACACGAAAAGAACTACACAACTTACGATCTAGAGTTAAGCGCCATAATCTTTGCCTTAAAGTTATGGAGGCACTATCTATATGGAGTCAAATTCATTGTGTACACCCATCAAAAGAGTCTAAAACACATCTTCGAACAAAAAGAACTTAATATGCGTCAACGAAGATGTATGGAAACATTAAATGACTACGACTTTAAATTGTTTATCACGAAGGTTAAGCCAACGTTGTGGCCGACGCCTTGAGTCGTAAGGAACATGAGAAACCAAAAAGAGTACGAGTAGTACAATTAGAACTTCAAGTAGATCTATTAAAGCAAATACAATTAGCCGAACTCCAAGCAATCAAAGAAAACAATATCTCCGACAAAAAACGTAACGCCACCATTGACTTGTTAGTCAAAGGTGACGATGGTATACTTAGACTTGGAAACAGGATTTGGGTACAGATCGTTGGAGACTTACGAGAAAAGATCATGAGCGAAGCTCACAAGTCCAAATACATGATGCACCCAGGTAGTGGCAAAATGTATCAAAACCTTAAACCAAACTACTGGTGGAACGGAATGAAAAAGGACATCGCTTTGCATGTTGCAAAATGTTTGCGTGTTTGAAAGTCAAGCCCGAACATCAAAAGCCCTCGGGATTGCTTCAGCAACCCGAAATCCCTGTTTGGAATTGGGAAATGATAACCATGTATTTCATCACGAAACTCCCGAAAACCTCTCGTCAGCATAATGCGATCTGGGTTATAGTTGATAGGTTAACAAAACCGGACATTTGATACCTATCAGCGATACCTATTCAATGGATAGATTAGCACGAATCTATGTAAATAACATCGTCGCATTGCATGGAGTGCCTTTGTCTTTCATTTCTGATCGAGATAGTAGATTTACGTCTCATTTTTGGAAAAGTTTTCAACAATCGTTAGGAACCCAACTAAATCTTAGCACTGCCTATCATCCTCAAACCTATGGGCAAAGCGAAACAATAATTCAAACGCTTGAAGATATGCTCTGTGTTTGTGTGATTGACCTAGGTGGAAATTGGGACGACCATCTTCCCCTAATGGAATTTTTGTATAACAACAGCTATCACACAAGTATTCAAGCAACACTGTTCGAAGCGTTATACGGTCGAAAATGTAGTACGCCGGTATGTTGGTCTGAAACTAGAGATAGGACCTGAGATAGTCCAAGAAACCATCGATAAGGTGTTAGAAATCCGTGAACGACTTAAGACGGCGCGAAACCGACAAAAGAGTTACGCTGATATCCGTCGTAAGCCATTAGAATTCAATGTAGGCGAAAAATTCTTATTGAAAGTTTCGCCTTGGAAGGGTGTTGCTCGTTTCGGTAAGAAAGGAAAGTTAAGTCAACGCTTTGTATGACCATTCGAAGTACTCGAGCAAATCGGTACAGTCGCTTATCGTTTGCAACTACCCGAAGAAATGAAAGGGATACACGATATATTCCACATCTCTAATCTGCGTAGATGTCTAGCCGACGATTCTTTTCCAATGCCCTTAAGAGATGTCGAAATAAATAAAAACGCCAAATTCGTAGAAAAACCTTTACAAATTGAAGATTTTAAAACAAAGAAACTTAAGCGACGTAATTTAAAATTGGTCAAAGTAAAATGGGACTCTCGAAGAGGCCCCGAGTACACTTGGGAATTAGAATCCGAGATAAAGAAAAAGTTCCCCCACTGATTATAGAAAACGAATCTCGTGGACCAGATTCATTCCAAGGTTGGGAGGATGTAACATCACGAAAATATTGGATAAAAAATGCCAAGTATTCAAAGTACAAGGACCAAATTTGAAAATCTGTTTTCTTGACCCATCGCTATACGGATACCCTAAAGCCACAACGTCATCGCGTATCGTGATGACGTGATCTGACAGGCGATGACACGTGCCCCACTACGTGCCTCCACATGGCACTGCGTATCAAGCCACGTGGCACACGTAGCAAGCCTACTGGTTACACAACATGGCTATTCGCGATACGCGATGGCCTCCCAAGGTCCCATCGCGTACGCTACGGAATAAAATAATATTAAACCTGATGATGACTCATCGCTATACGCTATAGATCTAAGGCAAAAACCCCATCGCGTATCGCGATGGGTCAGCTGGCTAGCTCTATAAATAGGGATTTAAGCCCATTCATTCTACACAGCGCAAATCTCTCTCTCTAAAACAAACACACTTTCTCTATCTACCTCGATAAGCGTGCCACTGACTCGATGTTTAAACCTCGTAATCCGTGCCCAATCCGACGTTGCCTCGAAGTACGTGCCGACAATTATTGACGAACGGCGTCCCTCGATTTGAGTCTACAAAGTGTTGATCAAGATTTCTTAAGAAACGTGAAAGCGTAGAGGTGCTGCCCGAGAGTCTAGAAAATTATAAGCCCAGCAAGATATGAGTAATAGAATATTAATATAATTTTAATAGGCTTAGACCCTAGTTGATGGTATACTCGATACCTCGAGTATAAACAAGAAGAAAATATAACAAAGAAAATATAAATAAGAGATATGAATATATGATAATTCTTTGTAAAGAAAAAAGTATACGTTTTTTCGAGAAGAAGAAACGTAGTGTTCAGAAAAGTAAACAAGCAAAACTAAAGGTTTAAAACTTGTTAAATAAAGAAAAGATGTTTTGAACTAAAGGCTCAAATAGAAAATATAATCGAGGTAAAAATTATACAAAAATAGACTAAAGGTCTAAAGCTAGATTATTGATCTAGTAATAACAAAAGGTTATACTCATACTATAGGTCTGAGATAGCATAGGCAAACCGATCAGTGAAGTGAAACTAATCCTTTCAAAGGTAAATACGCCCCAAACTTTTATAACTTGTTTAATCAAGTCAAAGTAAATTGATTACATGATATTACATATCTCTAAAACATTATGAACAAAAGTAATCGCTGGCCCTCAGGCTGTCGTGTACGTTTGTTTGGATCCTCACATATGTGGTTAGACGGTGGGCACATTGCGCCGCACCTGGTTATATGCCTCCGCCACGATGTGCCGGACCTAATTATGCCAGAAAGAGGGTAATCATGTGTATACTGATGGTAGCTATGTAACCTCGAACACTGGGGTGTTTGCTGAGCGGTTTCAAGTAGAGCTTAAGTTTATAATTGTGTTTAGTTTAAACTTGATTATTCCTAAGCCACGATGGGCCGAGATCTAAGTTATGTCTCGATGGGTAATTAAGTAAATAAAATATTTTATGCGTCAGCTTATTCACCAGCATGTGGCTGACGTATTTTCAAACTGTTTTACATGTAATAAAGAATAGACGCTTAAAGAATCGAAGTCGTCTCTAGGCGAGGTAATGAAGAATAGACGCTTGAAGAATCGAAGTCGTCTCTAGGCGATCTGATGGCTCTGATCATTTTTTTAATGTTAAAAACTTAAGTGGTACTTTTGTATAAACAAGTAATCTTTTTGTAAATATTAAATGAGTATTTTATAATCACGTATTTTGTTATGTAAATATTAATATTTTAATCCATACAAATATTTCCGCTTTAATCCATAACTCTGATTTACTTACAAAAACTGTACCAACCGATGGTCACATGTCTAGGCCTAAGATGGGTGTGTGACAGCAACTATTTTGGACATGTATGGGCACGCAAAACGATGCAAGAAACAATGGTTGCTGGTGAAGAGTCCCATCGCGGTATGCAATGGGAGAGGATGAAGACCCATCGCGTATCGCGATGGGATTAAATTAAAATATTGTTGACCATGGTCCATCGCATACCGTGATGGGTGGCGAAGACGGGAATGTTTGGGTTTTTGATATAATATCATTTTGACGACCCTAATATCCTCTAACACTTTCAAGGCAGTTTCCAGAGCAAAAGAAAAGTGATTCCATCATTTTGTCTCATCCCGAGATCATCTACATGTTCCATATCATCATAATTGAAGATCTTGTGATGTCGAGACGCGGCTAGTCCTCTAGATTCATACCCGATATGTAAAGTTTGTATTATTTCAATTTTCTCATGTGTTAAAGAACAACTTGATTGTATTTATATTTGATTAATCTATGAGTATTGATGTCTAGTATTGCTTTACACTCAGTCGGTTTAGGTTTATGTCTATCGGAACTATTAGTTTGTTTGTTGCTATGATAACTGATTATAGGGTTGTTTGACTAGTATAAATGTGATAAAGCATACAGTTGCCCTTAGTTGGGTCACACTGGTAAGGATTGTTTGATACCCAGTGTTGTGTGTTAGCGATTGTTGATGCCTAAGGTTTTTCTAGTTAATTAGTCTGTGTTGGTCTTTAATAAATAATCTATTTAATTAAGATGAGATTAATCTGTTTTTATTAATTAGCTTGAGAAATTGTCAATTGCTTGTTTAGTCATTATAACCAAACTTGTTTGCTTGTGTGATCGGCACTACAATTTATTACTTCTTAATCATATAAAATTTATTACACGTTACATTGACCACAAACTCCTCATGGTTCGACACCCTACTTACCTAGCATGCTTAGGTGATTAGGAACTTGATTTAATTGTTTTTGACTAGATAGCGACAGTCTAACATCAATGATTAACAGAAAAAAGTGCGGTGTGCAAGCAAAATTGAGTTACCAAAAAGGCCAAAATTATCAATTTTCCCTCATCACACACTTCAGCTATACATTGCCCTTAGTGTATGTTCTAAATGTTCAATAATAAATTGTAAGGATGTGGTTCCTAAATCAAGCATTATATACTGAAAATTAATTTTAAGTTCCTAAATCAAGCATTATATACTGAAAATTAATTTTAAATTCGCAAAGCTAACTTCCACTCTTAGCATATACATTTAGACTGACACATAAAAGAAAATAAATACAAAGCACATAAAATGGTTCAAAAGTATAACATAAATATAGGAGAGATCACATGGACTTGATCACATGCCGATCAAGGCGTGTCGAAACTATGGCTAGTATTATCACTATCCTCCCCGTCATGGTGAGTCCAAGACACTAACTCACGTAACATAGGGGACCAATGGAAGCTGCAAATACTTCCATGGCACTACCCTACACTTGGACGTTGTGATGGTTATTACTAAAACAAAGAAACACAAAAATACGAAATCACTTAAAAGGTTTGGTTGCCTCCCAGTAAGCGCTATGTTTTAAAGGTCTTCAGCCAGACCATACCTGATTTAAGCTTAGTAGTTGACAAGTTGAGTCCACACCCGCTTACTAGTAATCGAAGCGTTAGAATTTGTTCATGGTCGAATTGAGTATTTTTCTGCCGAGTTCCTCGTGTACACTCGGTAGTTGACATATCGTAATTATACTTTCTTTCTCGTGGTTGACATGTCAGTTGAATCAATATTTGCCCACTTTTTACTAATTTTCCCACTTTTGTTCATCTACACCTTCTTTTTCTTGGAGTTCAAACCAACATCCCCAACTTTATCAAAATATATAGGTGAATGATGAGAATAACCTGCCATGAAAGTGGTTATAGTCATATGACTGGTAATAGCCTTGAGAGTTACATGAAAGTGGTTGATGTTATAAAGATGAATGGTACGAGTTAACATCATTTACAACCTTTTATCCTTCACGTTTGTACAGAATCGCATGCGCGATGATTTGGTCCAAACTAGGATGTTATTACGAGATGAAATTCGACTTGTTATATGTTTGAGAAGGCATTACAACAAAAAGAAAGGTTACAAACGTCTCATGACCTCCTTGCAAGCCAAAGTTATGTCATCGATGGAGAGTTGGATACATATCAAAGCTTTAACCTATATGCCTGGAGTTTTCAAGAATTCAACTAATTTATCGGGACTTCATTATCCTAACGTTTATCTTAACAAATATGTTTAATATTTAGTGTCTTTGTGACATGATCTATCCTATGGAAAATCCCGAACTAAAATCGGGTCCATATACTAACTTTTAAATTAATAAGTAAGGTATATTGTTGCGAGATCTATATTCTAGGGACCAATCTTGATCAAGATCTAAACTTTATGGATCTATAGGACTCAATATACCAAATTACCATTCCACAAGGTTTCAATCCTAGCGAAACTTGTTAAGTGCACCTTTTTACTCAAAACGTACCGTAATTGTGAATCGAGTTAGATCCGAATTGTATAGGTGTTGTTTGGTCTTGATTCCTTCATGTTATATTGATTTGTTAGGTAGGTGTAAATAAGGAATCGTTTCTTCAATCCAAGCTATACATGAAATCTTGATTTGGGAGAGGTACTTTTCAGTGTGTGTGATTATGGTGTAATTGGTGGTGAAAGGGTTATTTAGTCTAAGGGCCTGGTACTTATGCTATAAAAGGTTAAGCCCATAAGCAAGTTCGTTTCCTTTGAATTCTATAATTAACATCTTAAAAGACTTTCAATGTAACGCTTAACAAATCGTTTATTTAATACAAATATTCAAATGCTACATACAATGTTTTAAAAACCGGCTTTTTACTCGTACCGGATTGAGCTAAAAATTGGTAGAACCGGGTGAACCGGGTTATACCGGAAGGTTCAACCGGTTGAATAGTTTACCTTACAGTTTCCTATAAATGCATCTTCAACTCCAAAAATAACCCACAAGAAAATGATATCATAACAAAAAAATAAACCAAAAGTTAATCCATATTAACAAAATAATGCAAAAGCACTCAATTTAAAATATATAATCCTAAAGTTTACATGTTTGAATGTTAATTGTTGGGTTAAAAGTAATTTTGAAAAAAATATGGGCCGCAAATATCAAAAAATTCTCAGACTTAAAAACGGTTTGCTGATAAATACCAGTATTTTAGAAAAAACCCGCCGGTATGATGTTCCAACAAACCGGGCAAAAATATCGGGCTCAAATTACCGACTAGTTGTGCGAAATCCATTTTACCGGTTCAGTCGGCCGATTTGAACCGATTTTTAAAACATTGGTTACATATTAACAAGTACATATCTTCACTTGAAGACAAAATATACCGGATCAACACACATATATAAGGTGGTACCACAAGTAAAGAAGACTCCACTTACCAAAGAAGAAATCGCTTCGACAAAGAACTATGCAACAGTTCGGCTCCAACGATGACTATTAAACAATGATTATACAACAAACGACGATGACAATTACACACCATAAAATTAAAAATGTGTTGCGGTTTATATGTTTTTTTTAGTAATCAACTAAGGTTTTACCCGGCGCAACTGGCAGGTTAGTAAAATTCAAGTGTCGTCGATCCCAACGTTGAGGCGATAAGTCGACTCGAATTCAATCGGTTTCGGTGTCGTGCGTTAGGATATCAAAACTAAAACCTAAACATAAAACAAAAATATAAAATTGAGGTGGACTAATGTGTGGTATCGGTCAGTAAAACCCGGACATTGGGAAGACCCCGAGTGATGTTGATCTCAAGCATTGAGACGGTGAGTGTACGCAAATTCTACGGGTTTCCGTTACGTTCATTACGGTAGCGGAGCTAAAACAAAAAAAAAACATTTGCATTCGGTTGGTTTTCGTTACGTGTGTTACGGTATCGGGTTTAAAACAAAATGCGGTAAGTCTATTTGAATTCGGTCAGATTCCGTGACGTTCATTAGGATACCGGAAAAAATTTGTCATTCAGTACATTTTCGTTACGGTACTAGAGCGAAAAAAATGGATAATATATATATATATATATATATATATATATATATATATATATATATATATATTGAGGTGCACGAATCAGTGGTGTCCATCGGTAAACTTGGGCGTCGGTAAACTCGAGCGTTGTCGGTTCCGGACGTTGAGGCGATGTGTCTAAACGGAATCATTCAGTATCTATCATGTTTGTTACGGTACCAGAAGTCAATCAAACAAAACCACAAAATTGACGTTTGGTCAGCTTTCGTTATTTCGCTACAATACTATAACTAAAAATTTGTTACGGTACCAGAAGTCAATCAAACAGAAACCACAAAATTGACGTTTGATCGGCTTTTTGTTATTTTGCTACAATACTAGAACTAAAAGCAATAAAAAAATAAAAAGTAAAAAAGAAACCGGAAAGAAAAACATTTGACAAGTACGGTGCCCTCAGAGACACCAAACTTGTTAATTGTTATATATAATAATAATAATTTATAAACTAGTAAATAAAATACAAACTTTAGTTTTTTATTTAATATTTTATTAAAATAGTTTTAAACCTATTTTGGAACCGCTTTTAAACCCAATCCGGGTTGGTTCTAATTCGACCCTGTTGTTTTTATTATAGTTTTTTATTTCTAAACCATTATCTAATATAAGTAAATGACAATGTTGGTGCCACAAGAAAATTTTTTTATTGTTTTTTCTTCTAGAAATCATGCATATATATATTAGATTTTTGTTAAGTCATTACAATAAGCAGCTATGATCCGTTGACTTTGGTTACTTTCTTAAAGGTATATTTCAATTTCTTTAACTCGGGTTCGAATCCTTCTAAGTGCAAGCAGATTGTCTTCTTTAGTTTTTTTTTACTTGTGTCTGTCATTATCAAACAGGTTTAAAACATGGTTTTTTTTTTAATTTGTGTAAGTATCAAGCGGTTTTAAAACATGTTCCCGACAATTTTATTATTTTGGTTTAGTTTCGGTATCGTAACTAATGTAACGAAACCGACCGAATTTGCGTAGAATCACCGCCTTAAGGCTAGAGTTTGACAAACATCTGGGTTTTATCAAACGACGCCACCCTAATGGTTGACCTCAACTTATATATGTTTTAATCTTTTTGTTTTATTTTTGATACTGTAACGAACGTAACCGAACAAATTTCTTTCTTTTAGTTATGTTACCGTAACGAACATCATGGAAATCGACCAAATTCACATTGACTCACCCGCCTCAAAGCCTAGGACCGACGTTGCTCGGGATTTACCAACACCCGATTTTACCGACTGACACCGCCTTATTGGCTCGCCTAAATATTTATATTGTTGTGTTTTTGTTCCGGCACCGTAACGAAAGTAACCAAAAGCGTAATGAACATGACAGAACCAACCAAATATACATTGACTCGTCTCCTCAACGCACGGGAGCGACAGCGTATAGGTTTACCAAAGCTCGTGTTATACCGACTGACATCATCCCATTGATCCACCTCAACTTTTATATTTTTTTTGTTTTTTTTTGGTAGCGTAATGAACGTGTCCGAAACTGATTGAATTCCCGTCGAGTTATTGAGTTATCGCTTCAACGCCTAGAAGCCGCGCAACGCGCGGGTAAATTACTAGTCTATATTAAATAAGAAATTTGGTGCCGCAGACCATTCATTAGTCCACATGGCACCAAACCATTGGGCCACATAATTATTTTTCTTAATTTATTAATAACAAGGTTATTAACTCGTGTACTACACGTTATATATAGTAAAGAAAAGTTTGGTGTCGCTAAACCCTTATTGGGGCCAAGTGGCGGCGCCAAACTTGTCAACACCATTTCGATTTTCGTTTATTAGTATTGGTAGCATAACAAACGTAACGAAAACCGACTGAACGTCAATTTTTTTACATAACAGAAACTGATTGAATTCGCGTAAACTCGTCAGCGTTAGGGACTGACAAGACTCGGGGTTTGACGCCATCTGTTTTTTTTTTTTGTTTTAGTTCCGGTACCATAACGAACGTAATAGAAACCGACCGGATACCAATTTTGTTTTTGTTTTAGTATGGTATCGTAATGAACGTGAATGAAACCGACCAAATTCCCTAGTTTGAGCAACGTTGAATGAAACTGGAACCGGATCAAAACAACAACCACTCACACAGTTTGTACACCTCTACCTCGAACTACAGATAATTTCATATTCACATTTAATATTTAAAATATTTTATGTGGTTCTAAAGTTTGGACCAAGAGAATGGGCATGCTGTCCTTTTGCTTGTTGGGCCGAAGAGAAAGCAAATTATAAACAGCACCCTAAACATTTATTTATTAAGCTTTTACCGAGATTTCAAATATCTACACTCTTATAAAATTCTAAATTCAACAGAAGTTTATAAAGATTGAACAGTTCATTTTGGCATATTTCATTTGTTAAATTTATGAAATCTACAAAAATACGTAAGGGGCGACTCATTTATGAAATTTAAAATTTATAACATAAATTGTATGTAGTCGTTATCATTACATTGATATATCATCACAACGCATATGGGTAATAACCTGATGCATATGTTATACGGTTAATCTTAATTAGTGCCCGGGTAATGGAGTATAGGTGGCAACAAGTTTGGTTGTCTAAATCAAAATGAGATTTTGTGACTATTTTATGACTTTTTTATATAAAAAAAAAGTGCTAATAATGAGCCTTGAATCGTGACCTACAAGTTAGCAACAAGTAAGTTTACTACTAGACAATTAGACAAATTTGTTCTAACTTGTTGATTAAAAATATATCTATATATAATTTTTTTTTTTAATTTCTTAATTAAGTGTGAGCCTAAAACCTTATATTTATTTTGCTGGCCCACGAGCCAGCTGTGGGTGACAATCTTGACCCAAAGCATTTCATATGGGTCAGTTTGGGTTTATTTGAAAATTATATGAGTTGGTTTGGGTAAGATGTTTTAACTAAAATGATCAAAATTGGTCACTTGAAATTCCATCTTATTTTCAAGTCAAAATGGGTCGACAAATTTAAAAAAATGGGTTGATGTGAGTTAGTGTCCTAAGAAAATGTGACAGGTTCGAGTCAAAAACGGTTTTTGGAATGTCAAAAACGGGTTTTGAATGACTTTTTTGGATTGGAACAAATTCGGTTCAGGTTTTTCGCACAGATTAAGTTTCGAGCTTACACGAGTTTTCGCACATGACGGGTTGGGATTTGGTTTCTTTTTGGTCGATTTTGGATTCATTTTGGGTTTTTAGTTTCGTTTTAGTCAGTTCATTTATGTTCGGTTTCAGTATTATTGTTTTGTTTTGATATATTTTTTCGGTCTCGATTAGTTCGGTTCGGTTTTGGTTTTTTGTTTCGTTTTCGGTTCATTTTACATGGCTTTGTTGTTGTTGTTGAACGAGGACAATGGAAGAAACATTTTAGTTTTTTTTTACATTTTTTATTTATAATTTGAGTTATGATTTTTTTTGACATTTTTTAAGGGTTTTTGATTGTAATAAAAACCCCTTAAAAATCATAAATCAAAATATAAATCAAAAACTAAAAAAGTAAAAAAAATAAAACTTAAATGTTCTTGTTTGACCCGTTGTTCTCGTTAAAAAAAACGACCCGAAACCCATTTTAACCTAGACCCGTTCTGACCTGAACAAAACAACCCTCTTTTTAATTGACTCATTCCGACCCTAACCCATTTCGAACCTAAGCCGTTCTAATTGGCCGAACCCGGCCCTTTTTCGGTTTTATCAAGTTATAATTACTATATTATTTATTATCACTAAACTTATTTAACTTTGAGGTTTTCAACCCAAAATATAAAGTTCTAGCCATTTCTATGTCCATCTCCAAACTTGAGGGGTCTTTCTGTAAATTTTGTTATAATACGTATTTCAAAATGGATATCCATCATCAAAACCCGACCCATATTCAAGTGTTCGTGTACCCGAGATCAATCAATCAATTAATTGGATGTCCAAATCTGGTTGTGATCAAGTTTTATATTAGGAAATCGTTGAATTAGACTTTTCGCGGCCAAACCGACACACCAAAACGAGTAAATAATACCAAACTGATTTGCTTTCTTTTATTAACCTGCCGACAACCCTAAATCATTGATGAACGCGGAATCGTCGATATTATTTCAATTAGTTTCATACAATCATTCCTTGTTTACTCGTCGATATTAACCCTCTATATAATTGGATTATAATAGTTGTTACATAGCTCGTTCATTGCGTTTTCTTGGCCGCCCTGTTCACCCTTGATCTCCCTCTTCTGTTTATCATATGAGGTAATTGAACTTTTGGTTTGGATCGCGATTTCATAAGGATCAAAAGCCCTAACCTCGTTTTGATTAATTGTAGCAGATTTAATCAAATCAGATTTAGGGTTTATATAATCAAATTGGGATGAACAGCTGGTGTTTTTATTTAATTGTAAACGGGTTTTGTTGCACAAGGCTGGGTAGACCAGCTGGTTAACATATGGGAACGTGGGGCGGAGATCACGGGTTCGAACCTCCTGCACCCTGTTTAGTTTTGGAATAAAAATCATTTTTGTTATTCTTTTAATTAATAATTAATAACTAATTATATTAATATTAATAATGATTGAACAAGATCGTTTCACTAAAAATCGGTTTTATAATACTCGTTAATCCACGTTTCCTCTAAAATATATATGTTACTAGTGCACGTTTTTCGTATAAATAAAGATACATATATGAATAAAGGAGATTATAATTTAAAAACTATCATTTTAATTAATATATATAAACCAAGTAATTTTTGTTATAAAACTAAAATAATATTTTATTATGTGTTCTCAAATAAAAAATAATAGTTAATAATAAATTCTTATAATAATATTAATTGGTTATCGCTTAACTAATATCGTAATCAAGATCTTTAATTTAAACGCATCTTTCACTCTCTTAGGCTCTAACGTTCGCGCGTGATCCTCTTTTCCTCATTCTCATCATCTTAGTCATCCTCGTTTATCTTTGAGGTGAGTACCACATTCCCCTCCATTTTACTCGTTTTATCACATTTTGGGGACATATGATTAACTTAGTATATTTTCACATTTATCTATACACAAAACTGCAACTGTTTGTCTTATGTGTTAACTAATCTCATGCCATACTTGTTATATGTTTATGTGCTCATTGTGAACCGCATTCGGAGAGGTCCAACGTAATCTCGGAAAATAGTATGATCATACGCTAGTCGATTTAGCCTTGTGCTTTTCGACATCTCATTTTATTTTCTCATTGGTTGATTGGTTAAATCTCATATGACTCGTTGCAGCTACGTATTTTATTATATATTGTATGTATAATTGAACTGGGGTGTTGCTCACCCAACCTCGTGTTGACAAACTATATTATTTTCAACGCATATGCAGGTCATCATTTGATGTGAAGTGTGTGGACTTAGAAGAATTGTTTTAAGGACTTATGCTAGAAGACTTTATATTAAGACTATAAATTTTCATGATTTTGGATTTATTTGATGTTTTGTTTATTTTGGATTTTGTAACAAATTATGGTGTTATTTGAATTTAATAAATAGATATTTGAATTTTAATATTTGCATGATAGTAACCTTGCAAGCTGTGACAATCAGTCCATGCCCCGGCATTTCCGGCGTAGGTTGGGGTGTGACAGATTGGTATCAGAGCCGAAGGTTTAAGATAGGTCGTTAGAGATTGCCTTAAACACATGTTTAGGAGCCCTATACGTGCTTATCTGCTTACCTTACGTGTTCTATTTGATTGTTACTGCTTTCCCTTAGTTAATAATTTTCTCATTATATTATTGTCATGCACACACGCACTGCTTCGAGGCTATGCCTCAAACTTAAAATTTTATTTAAATTTATAATCAATATTAGATTGCTTTTTAATTGCGGGAAATTCCTTAAGAATTCCCACTTGTTGTTTTCGCTCATTCACTTTAGGGCTAGGTCATGTGGCATGTCCCTATCATATGAAAAGGGGAGAGAAACTGTGAGTTGAGCACTGACAAAACGGTTCCAAGAACCAAAGCTAAGACGCTATTCTTTACCTAGGTTATAACCTGACCATAGTGCTCAACCCTATGGACCCGAGCGAGACCCATGAATGCCATATGACTGACACCCTAAGCTGTCAACCATAACCACACTAGTGGTTGCATTCCTATATTTTTTTTTATCGAATTCACGGTGGTTCGTGGCTTAAATTCGGTAACCTTCCGATTATGGTTTTTATGTTATTTCAAGTGGTTAGTCGGGAATCCCGACTATCCATTTATTAACTTGTTTCGTATTTTTGTCGGAGTCATCAACGTGGTGGTTCACAAGATACTCCGACTACCCATATTTTATTTCGATAGTTCGTTATTTGGTTTGGTCGGTTAAGGACACTCATCTGGCCGAAAAACTATATTGCATTGATAATTCGTTAATTAGTTAGGACAACCAAATTGCCATGTAACGCTCATGGGCTGTCCAACTCAAATGTTTATTCGTTCATATTTGTTGGGCCATTCAAATTGCCATGGAAAGCTCATGGGAGGCCAACATCACTAGATGCATTTCGTTAGATTTTTGTGTTAAACTAACCTAACAGAAAGTTAATGTTTTCAACTAACTTTGTTCCCCCATAAATATTTACACATATGATCCCCCAACTCATAAACCTTTACTCTTATTTTCCTGAAGAATGTCCGTCACTCAGAACTCACCGTCGTCATCAACGTTCATCTGGATCACGCGACCGCCGCCTGGCTGCTAGAATCACGAAAGAGTGCGCTCTGGAATGCCTGCAATTATCACTCAGATCCAGAGCTTCAACTCTAACGGATCAGCCACCTTGGCCGCACCCAATAACTATGATTTCCGTAACTTCTTGAGCACCAAACCTCCATCTTTCCGTGGTGAGGAAAAGGCCACCGCCTTGCTCCAATGGTTTGAAGAAATAGAAAATATATTTATCCACTGTGAATGTCCGGATGCCAAACGGACCAAGTTTGCTTCTTGCTACTTTGTGGATCGAGCTATTATCTGGTGGAATGCCCTTAGGAACAACAAAGGTTCTGATTTGGTCGTGGCGATGCCTTGGGAGGAACTGAAGGAGGCGATGAAAAATGAATTTTGCCCGGAACACGAACTGCAGAGGTTGGAAGCGGAGTTTTGGGATCTTAAGCAGATTGGTGGGGATAACTCCACTTATTCTAAGCGATTTCGTGAGCTTAATCGTATTGTGCCACATCTGGTAACCCCCGAGACCCGCGGCATTCAGAAGTACATTCGCGGTCTCCCGCTCGTTTTCCGTGATGCCGTAATGAGTCGTAACCCATTAACAATCGCGAGGCAATGGACCTAGCTGCCTTCCTCACCGATAGTCACGTTCAGGATGGAGCCTTGTCTCGCAAGTATTCCAAGCCTACTCCCGAAAAGACTAAGACCGACTCCTCTACCGATGCCAAATCTTAGACCAAACCTTTCAACAACAACAACCGCTTCAACTAGAACCACAAAAAACGTAATCCCAACCACCAAAACTACTCCGTCAACCAACCCAACAACCAAGCCCCAAATGACCCTAATGCCCCAAACAAGAAAGCTTACTTTGGGCCTCATCCCCTTTGTGCCAAGTGTAACCGCCATGACCCGGTTCAATCCCGATGCCGGTTGTGCACTTAATGCAACCGTTACGGCCAACTTGCAAATTCTTGTCGTGCACCGCCTGGTTCTCAAGTTGTCCAAACCCGGTCTACACCCCCTGACTGCTGGACCCGCTACTAACCCTGCTCAGCCCGGTGTTCCTAATACCCAAGCTTGCTACCATTGCGGAAACCCTAACCATTTCCGTAATGCATGCCCATTACTCACCCATGCTAACCAAGCCCATATCATGCATGCACCTCCTTATGTTACCCATCCAACGCAAGCCCAAGTATACCATGCACCGTACTACACTGCTCAAGCCTACCAAGTGCAAACCTACCAACCTCAAGCCTATACACCCCAAACCCATGAACCTAATGTGCGTTAGCTCATGGCTCCTCGAGCGGTATCAACACAAGCCCCTACTATTCAAGTTCCTCCTTTGAACCAAGTTTCTCAAACCCCTCAAGGGTCCGATGGTCATGTGTTTATGATGAATGTGAACCAAACTCAAAGTTCTTGAGACGTGGTGAATGGTACGTTTCTCATTGATAATCATCATGCTTCGGTTTTGTTTGATACGGGTGCCAATAGGAGTTTTGTATCTTTGGATTTTGCGTATATTATTGATAAGCCTCTGGATAAGTTGTCTAGACCTTTTACCGTAGAAGTAGCCGACGGAAATTCTATTATGCTTGACTCGGTAGTCAGGGATTGCGTCATAGTCCTTAACAAAGTCGAGTTTTTAATTGACCTCATTCCGATGCAAATGGGTAGTTTTGATGTAATCGTAAGAATGGATTGGTTAACTTTTTATCGTGCGGAAGTTGTTTGTTTCGAAAATTTCATTCGTATACCTCTCAAAAACGGTTGTGTTCTCAAGGTTTTTGGTGATACTCCAATGTCTAAGATAATCTCATGTCGGGCTTTCAAGTTCAACGTTATTCAAGAAATGTGTCGCCTTCCTAGCTCTAGTGGTGCAGAAAGAGCGGAAAGAGAAGAAGTTATTTGATATCTCGGTTGTTCATGATTTTCCCGATGGTTTTCCCGATGTTGTCACTGGTGAACCTCCGGTTCGTCAAGTCGAATTCCGATAAGATCTTATACCCGGAGCTAACCCCGTAGCTAAAGCCCCTTACCGTCTTGCACCCTCCGAGATGCAAGAACTCTCGAGCCAACTCCAAGAACTTTCGGATAAGGGTTTCATTCGCCCGAGTTCTTCTCCTTGGGGCGCACCTGTGCTTTTTGTCAAGAAGAAAGATGGTTCATTGCGCATGTGCATTGACTACCGTGAACTCAACAAGCTCACTGTTAAGAATTGTTATCCGCTCCCTCGAATCGACGATTTTTTCGATCAACTATAAGGAGCGCATGCTTCTCGAAGATCGACCTCCGTTCGGGTTATCATCAACTCTGAGTTAGTGATGATGACATCCCCAAGACCGCCTTTCGTACTTGTTATGGTCATTACGAGTTCTGTGTTATGCCTTTTGGGTTGACAAACGCACCCGCGGTTTTTATGGACCTCATGAACCGTGTTTGTAAACCGTATTTGGACAAGTTCGTTATTGTTTTCATCAATGACATCTTGATCTATTCAAAATCCGAGAGCGACCACAAGAATCATCTCCATAACATTCTTGATCTGCTTTGAAAGGAGCAATTGAATGCCAAGTTTTCTAAGTACGAGTTTTGGTTGAAAGAAGTTCAGTTTTTGGGTCATATTGTTAACAAAAGGGTATTCATGTCGATCCTACAAAGATCGAAGATGTTAAGAATTGGAAGCCGCCTACGTCTCCCACCGAAGTTTGTTCTTTTCTCGGTTTGGCGGGTTATTACCGTCGCTTCATTCAAAACTTTTCCAAGATTGCATTTCCCCTTACCGCTTTAACACACAAAGGTAAAGCCTTTGTGTGGGGGTCAAAGAAAGAAGAAGCAATTGAAACTCTTAAGGACATGCTTTGCAATGCTCCTATCCTTGCTCTTCCGGAAGGAAATGAAGATTTTATTGTCTTTTGCGACGCTTTTAACCAAGGTCTTGGTTGCGTTTTCATGAAACGAGGCATGGTTATCGCTTACGCTTCAAGACAACTCAAGGTTCACGAGAAACATTATACGACGCATGATCTCAAACTTGGTGCTGTCGTATTTGCCTTGAAGAATTGGAGACATTATCTCTATGGTACGAAGTGTGTAGTGTTTACTGATCACAAGAGTCTCCAACACATTTTTGACTAAAAAGAACTCAATATGAGACAACGTCGATGGGCCGAGTTGCTTAGCGACTACGAATGCGAAATTCGCTACCATCCTAGAAAGGCGAATGTCGTGGCCGACGCTCTCAGTCCTAAGAAGCCATTCAAGTCGATACTTCTTACTTGTGTTCTTGTTCAAAATGATCTCGAAAAGCGTGTTCTCGATGCTCAATACGAGTCCGTCACCGAAGGCAATATGTATGACGAGATGTCGTGTGGTGCTGAAACACAACTTGAAACTAAACCCAATGGTCTGCTTTACTTTTTGAACCACTTATGGATCCACAATCGTGATGATCTTCGCACATTTATTATGGACGAAACTCACAAGTCATGATATTCCATACATCCCGGTGCGGACAAGATGTACGCTGACCTTCGTTATGTTTATTGGTGGACTGGTATGAAGAAACATATCACTTTGAATGTTTCTAAATGTCTCACTTGCTCCAAAGTGAAAGCCGAGCATCATCGACCTTTTGGTTTACTCGAGCAACCTCCCGTCCCCGAGTGGAAATATGAAGGTATTGCTATGGATTTTATCACTAAGCTTCCTTCTACCCGCAAGCAAGATGATAGTATTTGGGTAATTGTTGATCGTCTGACCAAGTCTGCTCATTTCATTCCCATCAAAGAGACTTATTCTGTCGAGAAATTGGCGCGTATTTACGTTGAGAAAATTGTTTGTCATCATGGAACTCCGTTATCTATTATATCTGATCATGATCGTCGTTTTTCTTCTCGTTTTTTAAGTCGCTTCAATCTGATTGGATCTTAGTACTGCTTATCACCCGCAATCTGACGGTCAATCCAAGCAAACGATTCAAACTTAAGAGGATATGCTCCGTTCTTGTGTCCTCGATTTTGGATGAAATTGGGATATTCATCTACCGCTTATCGAGTTCTTTTATAATAATAGTTTTCACTGTAGTATTGGTATGGCACCTTTTCAAGCGCTCTATGGTCGTAAATGTCGATCTCCGATCTATTGGAACGAAATTGGTAAGACGTATAACCCTAGAGTTCAGTGTTGGTGATTTTGTTTTACTCAAAGCCTCCCATTGGAAGGGAGTTGTTCATTTTGGGAAGAAGGGAAAACTAGCTCCTCGTTTCGTTGGTCCCTTTGAGATTATTGATAGAGTTGATCCTATTGCGTATCGCCTCAAACTTCCTGTTGAACTCTCTAATATTCACCCGGTTTTTTATGTTTCTAACCTCAAGAAGTTTCTTTCCGAGGGTAATCTCCACATCCCTCTCGATGAAGTTAGTATCGATGAGACTATGCATTTCGTTGAGAAACCCGTTGAGATTATGGATCATATGGATAAAGTTACTAAGCGAAGACGCATTCCTTTGGTTAAAGTTCGTTGGAATTCCAAGCAAGGCGCCGAGTTTACGTGAGAGGGTGAGGACCAGATGAAACTCAAGTATCCTCATCTTTTCGCTGTTGCGGATTCTCTAATTTCGGAACGAAATTCCCAAAAGTAGGGGATACTGTAACAATTCGGGTTTTTTTCACTTTTACTTTGTAACCATTACCGAACCCGTTTACGGGTCCGGGCTCTTTAATTAATAAAATTCCCGTACTTTTCAAGTTATAATTACTATATTATTTATTATCGCTACACTTATTTAACTTTCATGTTTTTAACCCAAAATATAAAGTTCTAGCCATTTCTGTGTCCATCTCCAAATTACTTGAGGGGTCTACCTGTAAATTCTGTTATAACCCATATTTCAAAATGGATATCCATCACCAAAACCTGACCCATATTCAAGTGTTCGTGTACCCGAGATCAATCAATTAATTAATTGGATGTACAAATCTGGTTGTGATCAAGTTTTATATTAGGAAATCGTTGAATAAGACTTTTCGCGGCCAAACCGACACACCAAAACGAGTAAATAATACCAAACTGATTTGCTTTCTTTTATTAACCTGCCGACAACCCTAAATCATTGATGAATGCGGAATCGTCGATATTATTTCAATTAATTTCATACAATCATTCCTTGTTTACTCGCCGGCATTAACCCTCTATATAATTGGATTATAATAGTTGTTACATAGCTCGTTCATTGCATTTTCTTGGCCGCCCTGTTCACCCTTGATCTCCCTCTTCTGTTTATCATATAAGGTAATTGAACTTTTGGTTTGGATCGCGATTTCATAAGGATCAAAACCCCTAACTTCGTTTTGATTAATTGTAGCAGATTTAATCAAATCAGATTTAGGGTTTATATAATCAAATTGGGGATGAACAGCTGGTGTTTTTATTTTAATTGGAAACGGGTTTTGTTGCATAAGGCTGGGTAGCCTAGCTGGTTAACATATGGGAACGTGGGGCGGAGTTCGCGGGTTCGAACCTCCTGCAGCTTGTTTATTTTGGAATAAAAACAATTTTTGTTATTCTTTTAATTAATAATTAATTATATTAATAAAAACATCAGCCATCAACTCAACAACCTATCAAAATTTTCTTCGTCGTTCGGCTCAAGGTTTCAACCATCGCAAATAACTAATACATGTTGGTCTATCGTTTGAGAAGTGTTTGTCTTCAATGAAGCATGTGAAGTTGGATTTGCATAATCATTTGGGTGACAATTATATAAATGATGCTTGCATTTGTTGTATTGAGAATGTGTTCTTTTTTAAAGTCGCGATTGAAGATATTTTTCAAAACATGAAACCACGTAAGGAAAAATTATAATATCTTTATATTTAATGACTTTGTATTTTATTGAATGTTAACAATATATTTTTGATATGATACTGGTATTGCATTTTATTTATCTAACGAATGATCAACCCAACCCGACCCGACCCATTCGGGTGCGAAAACTTTGACACCGGGAAAAAAATCAAACATTGGAATTTCCGAACCCATAGGAAAAAGTTCCTGGCTCCGCCGCTGCTGACCGACCACCCATTACGACCCGAACCTACCCAACTCATTTGCCATCCTTATTTGCTGGTGATCCAAATTAGCCGTTCAAAATAAAATGTGGGTTAAATAAACTTTGTTATGCATAGTTGAAACACTAGCAGAAGAGCCCACGCATTGCGGCGGGAACACAACGGGCATTCCGTCAAGTGGTGATCGGCTTTGTGGTGGTAAAACATTTTAGTATAGTAAAAATTATATTTGTGATATTTTACTATACACAAAAATACAAAATTTATATAACCTTAGCCAAAAAAATTAAATTAACAAAATTGAGCATTGTTATGGTTATAAGTTTCTAAAACCTAAACCGGGTACAGTATAACCGAATTAACTAATCAATGCCGGAATCTGCCTAGAATGGTGGTCTTGGCAGAGATGGAGGATGCTAGAGGCTTAAATTTTAAAGTGCTAAGGACTTTGTTAGGACAAAATTAGATGGCAACGCTAAAGAAAATATAAAAACCTAAGGAACCCGGTAATAATTTTAACAGAACACAATTATACAAATGATTAAACTAAGTATTAAATAAATTAAAAGGGAAAGAATCAACAAACCATTCACTCAGCTTCTTCTTTCCGAAAACCACTCTTATATTTTCCAAGTTCCAAAACAACATAAATGCTAATAGTTGACAAGATGGTGCAGATGGTTCAGTAATGGATGGGAATGGTGGTGCCTGATAATTATGGAAGGAAATGGATATATTATTATATTAACTAATATAGAAAGCATCGCCAATTTTGTATCTATTTGGTTGTGCAACTGCAGAGGGTGGCGTTCCAAGGTTGACCGTTAGATCCCCCGAAGGCCCGAACATAACACGAACCCTGAAATCATGTCATACAATCTGTAGTAGCATGCCAAATTTAACTTCCAACTGTTTTTGTCCATCACTAATCACTAAAAAAATGGAATTAGACATTAACATCTACAATCGTTGTAAATAACCAAACAAATAGATAAACGAAAAATGATACTAATAAAGGTTACGAATTTAGAAGAAGTCTGCCAAACTCGCGAACAAGATCAATGGGAAACAAACGATGGTTGTTATTTCACAGAACATCATATAAACTTGGACCAAGCTTCTTAAAACATGTTAAGTAGTTTCTTAACTCACAGACCCAAGTGTGACAACACTTGACGTCATTGTTACTGCTAAATTATAATATGATTGATATCTCAAACAAACACTAACAAATACTTGCAAGTTGTAATACAAATATGATTTTGATAGTCAAACCAATTTCGTATTTACACACAGCTACAAAACTAAAGTTAGAAATTCGCTCACACCACAATCACTCTAATTGCCTTTGACACTTTTGGTTTCTTGGCTCCGGATGCCGTGGACCTTTTGAATAGGGTTCAGAAAGTTGTTCATAGTAACGTAGCGGCCCATAAGAACCGAAACTTTGCTTTTAGTAGGATTGGGTTTGCTATCAAAAAGGGGGTTGCGGCGCAGCTTGTTGCCCGCTTACCTGCCACTTCATTGTAAATCGTTTGGATGTTTCTTAATATCAATAAGTCTCAGAAGTAATAAATAAAAAATAAAAACATACAGTTATCATGTGTAGCAAGCTTCTGTACACTATTTGAAAAGTGTTTTTTTAACCTTCATCATGTCCAGATAGCTAACCTTCAATCCTTTTTGCCCAATATCCTATCTACAGTTAAGAAACAAAGAATCATTAACACATTATCAAAAGTCTTTTTTCATTCAAAATTATACATAGTATTACATTGAGTTATATTTTCGCATAGTGCACTGCAAACTGTTATGATGTGTCCCTTTATGTTATACTGGTGAGTAAGAAAAACAGGGACTGCATTATCCATATATTCATGCCTGCAAATAAAAAAACAATTAACCATGCCATATTGATAGCACACATGAGTAATTCATGAACCTAAACTCAAAAATCCAAATTGTAGTCGAGGTCTGAGCCTCTGTACATCATAATATAGTATTTCATCTTGCGAGGTCAGGGACTTGTCAAGCAAAAATAATAAATTATTCGCACCCACTCATTTTTTCTGGTCGAATTTAAACGAACGAACATGAACATGCCCCCCCACATGTATTCATTTAAACTTTACTATGGATGTATGATATTTTTGCAGCCATAGATGGAGAATACTTATCTGACGTGGCAGCCAGTAATCTATCTATACTTTTTGACGTAGGCGGTGTTGTGGGAGGAATCCTAGCAGGTTGCATTTCCGGCCGGCTAAACGCTCGAGCAATTACCTCTACAAGCTTCATGTATTGTGCTATCCCAGCCCTATACCTCTACCGAACCTATGGACACATGTCCATGACCATAAACATCAAGCTCATGTTAGTAACCGGTGTGTTTGTCAATGGGCCCTACGCACTCATAACCACTGCGGTTTCAGCCGACCTCGGGACCCACCGTTCACTTAAAGGAAACTCACGGGCCCTTGCAACTGTGACTGCAATCATTGATGGAACCGGATCCATTGGTGCTACAATCAAGCCGTTTCTTACCGGTTACATTTCGACCCAAAGCTGGAGTGCAATTTTCACTATGCTTATGGCTGCCACTTTAGTGGCATGGATGTTTCTTACGAGACTTGTGGTGACGAAATAAGTGCAAAATGGCAAGAGTTGCGTGAATCAACAACAAATTTTGTAAGCATGGAGTTTTCACAAGAACGTCTTGCTTATTATAGATGTCAATGAAGCTAACCCACCTCCCAACATACATAAAACCATAATTGGTTACAAGATTTCAGATTATAAAAAGTATGATGGTACACTTTGTAACTTGAATAAATTATATAAAAATCGCACACGCAGAAGAGATTACATGACATGTAGCCTATCGGTGGTTTGCTCTCTGTTCCTATATCTTCCTCGATCATATGTTTTTCCGCAAGCAGTGATGGAATATCACGGGAGATAGGACCACACAAACCTGGTTATTAACGATATATGTTAATAATTACAAAAAAACATATGAAACCACTAAGTAATTAGAAATAACTGAATTATTAAAGGGAATATACCTCTTAGTGTCCCCTTTGTGAACCACAAGTCCACATTTATACGTTTCAAGCTTTATAGATTGAAATGGTAACACAATTCGTTCCACTACATCCTTTAAATGTGTCACGAACGACGTCAATAATCCAGCGCAAGCTATTAGGTAAATGACACAATTTGAAACATAACATATCATCACCCAGATAGTATTCGATCAACCTTTATAACAACATTAGTATCCGCCCCGAAGAGATGCCCATGACACCTAAACAATGAAAAAAGAAACAAATATAAAACATTTCAGTCATGTGCACAACATTCGTGTACAAAATGAACAGTTACATTAAATTTACCCATGCCAAATTTACACTTGGACCACAATTATAAATATAATGAAAAAGAGAGAGTACCTTTTAGAAATTTTCAAATTCTGCCTAACATCAACATTCTTAGTTTCTGCAGCAGCTACATATGCTGAGATGCTAACTCTCCTTCAACAGGCGCCTTGACTCGTATTGGGACTGAGACACACCACATTGTTTCCAAATTATGCTCATTAAATGAATAAGTGTTACCCTACCCACGCTTTGTAAAAGACACGCTTAGTAAGAGCGCACCATTTCCAAAGCTTAAACTCCAGTTACTAAAACCTAAAAAGTACACCACAAGGCAAAAAAAAAACAATCAAACTCATATGAAAAACATGTTTAAACTAAAACTGAGACTAAAAGACACAATCATATCACAATTTCCAATGATCTAATCATTTAGGCAAAACTAAACCACAATGCAATGTTTAATCTGAGCTAATCAGTCTAACCTCATAGCATATTACCGACAGTTTACTCTACGAAATCACGTCAAATAACATGTGGATTCAACAAATTGATAATACCAATAACAAATCAATAAAAAATAACCAAATACGTTAAAATTGAAGTACCTACAATAGCTGAGTCGAGGTCAAAGTGGATGAAATCGATCAGCGGGATAAAGCATGGACCAATTCTTGCCTTTTTAATTGATGAAAAAAATATATATATTCACCTTCCCAAATACACATTTGTTTCAATATCAATCATTGAGTTGCTCCACCAATACTTTGTCTCAATCTTTTTGGGAATTAATAATCAACAATTAACATATTATATGATAATAAAACACTACGTGAATATCGACTTTTAGCCACACATGTGGTCTGGGCGATTTGCCACACTTCGGCTTAAATGTGTGGCTTAAAGGTATTTGACCATGTTTGAAAACCTTCAAGAATGTTTTGTCCACACATGTTATTCTTCATGTGACCATTCTATACCTACTCAGGTACTTTTCGCCACACTTTGAAAGAAATTGTGACAAAATCTAGCCACATTATAAAAACGTGTGGCGAAATGTGACCTACAGTCATAGTTTGTTTGATCTTTGATACATGTGACCAAAAACACATGCATTAGCCACAAACTACGACATTTAACTAGCCACATGTTTTAATAGTGTTGCCAAATGTGACGAACAACTACTGTATTGATAAGAGATGTGTCTAAAAGGTAAAATATATAGCCACTTATATTACGTTGTGTGACCTAATGTCATATTTGTTAGCCATATTTTTAATAATGTGGCGAAATAAGACGAACAACCATTGTATATATTAGTAATGTGGCTAAAACGTTTAAAATATATGGCCACTTATACGAGGTTGTGTAATCAATGAGTAGTGTTGTTTTATGTTTCCTAAGTTTTTTATTGTCACGGATACACTTATTATGTGTGGCTATAAGTGATAAATGGTCACACTTAAATATTTTTAAGTGTGTCCAAATGTAATTAATGGCCACATATAAGATGTTGTGTGACCAAATAGTACCTTAGTTTTATTTTTTCTAAGTTTTTTATTGTCACAGATACACTTATTATGTGTGGCTATAAGTGATAAATGGTCGCACTTAAATATTTTTAAGTGTGTCCAATAGTAATTAATGGTCACTTATAAGAGGTTGTGTGACCAAAGAGTATCTTAGTTTTATTTTTTCTAAGTTTTTTATTTTCACAGATACACTTATTATGTGTGGCTATAAGTGATAAATGGTCACATAAAATATTTTTAAGTGTGTCCAAACGTAATTAATGGCCACACGTTGATTTGACGAGTGGCTAACGTCATCATTGTCTTTCTAGTTTCTTGTGCCGCCAATTTCAAATTGTCAGGGAGATGTACCGCCGGGGTCAGACGGTGTTTAAATACCAGTCACAATCCACAATCACAATCACAATCACAATCACAATCCACAATCACAATCCACAATCACCTTCTTCCGATTAATTTTCGATAATGGCTTCAACATGGATCGAACGTGAACCGGGTACTCATGCCCCCATCTACTACGACCCCACATTTTTTACCATTCTTTTCCACTTTTCTTCTGGCGTCGTCCGGAAGAATCAAAGGGTGAGGTTTGTGGACTATGTCCACCCTCAAACCTTCACGTACCAACAACTTAGCCGAATGGTTAGGTGGCTCGGGTATACCACTGCTGACTATTTCAGCATTGATATGGTAGTCCCGGGAATCGAGGTGGCGCACATTGAGTTGAACTCCGTGGAGGACTTCAAGGCTGTGTCCCTTTATGGGGCATTCCATACTTAGGTGAACCTTCGCCTCCAAAGGCTTAAGGACTCCACCTACACCTCGGATGGCATGTACGAGAGGATCATGCCCTCTCATACTCCAGAAGAGAATCCGGATGTAGATTTAGATACGGAATCTGATGGTAGGACTCCAGAAGCTAAGAATCCGATGGATGTAGATTCAGATATGGAATCGGATGCTAGGAATTAGTTTTTTGTAATTAGTTTTTCTATATTAATGTAATGTTATTATTATATTTTGGTATTAACTGTAAATGTTATTATTATATTTTGGTTGCGTATTTGAAGCGTAGTTGATGTTGTTTTTTTATAATTAGCTTTAAAATAGATGTTAGTGTGAGTGAATACCAAAATAGACCTAAAATTTAATTTTTGGTAGTTGAGACAGTAATTTATTGTAGTTCAGTTGATTTGTAGCCTATCTAGTAAGATATACCAGTTTTTTTATTTTAATTAACTTGAATGTAAGCTATTATTACATAAATATATTTCCAAGATTTTTGACAGGTATTTAAAGCGTACAAAAGCGTGTGATATACTACTTTTTTTTTATTTTAATTAACTTGAATGTAAGCTATCATTACATAAATATATTTCCAAGATTTTTGACAGGTAGTAGGTATAAATGTAATTAATTTCCAAAATTAATTAGCTCCTGTGCGTTTCCAAAGCGTGTGGAAACCATTTTGACAGGTAGTAATTAGTATGCAGTTATAGTGTGTAATACACTCAACAACCAACTATATAACAACAGAGACTTTAATGACTGCAATAAAACTGGTGACTGAAAATTTATTACACTTTTATATATGTTATGTGAATTCCAAACTTGGCCAAGCAGAAAAAATCTAAGGTTTCCACAGATCTTAAGCTTCCCAAAGATCTTAGATTTTGATAAAATCCTTTCCAAAACTCAATGCCATCACCAAATCTTAAATTAGGTTACTGGTGATGGCATTGAGTTTGGAAGCGGTTATTCAAAACTGAATTTTATTTGTTCAAAGGCTTCTTCAAAGTCTGGAGGGTACAATTTTGGTATGCAGGTTAGTGAAAAGAAGGTCATAATGGTCTTTTTTTATAAAATGAGTTGATAATGTTTTGCAGGAAACCAGCTGTTGAAAAGTATGTTGAAATATAACCAAATAGAGGTTGTGCAAGAAACAAAACCATCAGACGAGAAATGATGACTGTCACCGAACCATGAACACCCTAGACAACATGATGCATTTTTTGGCTTTCTTTGTATTAATGTAACTTTGATATAGCACGAGTCAGTTATGAGTGTAATGACTTTATTGATCTTACTATGGTACACTACAAGTCAATTGTGACTTTTATCGATGTAACATGATATATGTTTGAACTTGACACCAATTGACCAAAATAGCTAGAAGATTAAATGAATTCAACAAACCGGCCTGTATGTATAAGTAGTAATAGTATTAAAAACAACCAATATTTCTTTAGTTTGAATTAATAAGTACAAAGTAAAGAATGGTGATATCATATATCACAACTATATTTAAACATTATTTACATCTAACTAGCCGAACGAACACAACTGCTGGGTCGACAACCCCGACATCGGTGTCAATCTCCATTACGAATAGTTGTAGGCTTTTTCCCGGGCCTCCAGTAATCATCCATCCGGGGACATATTACGAAGCAGTTGATTTGGTTGTACAAGTGGCAATGTATTACCCTCATGAGGGAAAGTTACCGTACTATATTCCTCATTGACCTCGTCGTACGAATGCTTATAATTCTTGGGTGGAGTCATGAGGACAACATGCTTTTTTCTATCCAGCTGATCTTGAACATAAAACACCTGGCGTGCTTGTGAGGCCAATATGAACGGATCATCCTTGTGGCCAAATTTGTTTAGGTCGACCGACGTGTAACCAAAAATATCATGTTTGACATGTTTACGGTCAACCCATTGGCACATGAAGATCGGAATTCTTTTAGTATGATAATCTAGGACCCGTATCTCTTGCAAAACCCCAAAATAAAAGTTTTGTCCATAGGTCACCACGTCTTTTTTTGATGTGCATGTCATCTGCCTCTACACCAACCCCGTTGTTCTGGTAAACTCTATTATCATGAGATTTTGTATGAAATTCAAAACCGTTGATGTCATATGCGTCGTATTTGTAAACGTTGCGGTGTGCTCCGTGTGCAATCCACTTTACGGTTTCCGATACAGAACCTGGGGAGCCCGCTAGCTCTCTTTCAACCTGAAGTTCATTATAAGGATTAGATTCTTCACCTACATTGCAGAACCTATAAAAGAATTTTAAAAATTATAGAAGACTTAATAAATTGATCTACCTTGTCGCGTAACCAGTCACCAAACTTTAAAGTATGCTCCTTCTCCAGCAATTCTTGTCGTTTACCATGCATTTGGTTTTTCAAAGAGGTCTTGTGTTGTCTGCAAGTAGGAGTATATATAATATATTGTGAATTAATATATATATATATATATATATATATATATATATATATATATATATATATATATAATTTAGAGTATATATGTTAGTAATACTTACTCGATATACGGCGCTATTTCAGGCGTATTCTGCAGCACATAGAAATGTGCTCTCTTGAAAAGATCAGGAGAAACTTCAACTGATTTAACGCCCGTGATAGGAATTGTCTCCCCATTATCATCATGCTTATCATGTGGAATACCAACAGTACTCTTGATGTTTTTTTGGTATTCGCTCAGAAACTCGATTGTTTCTTCCGCAATGTTCTCCTCAGCAATGCACCATTCTGGATAAGTTTTGTTTCGCACATGCCCTTTGATAACCTTCATACACCTTTCAAAGGGATACATCCAACGAAAGCATGGTGGCCCACATAATTTTATGTCTCTTACAAGGTGCATGGTTAAGTAAACCATGGCATCAAAAAATGATGGCGGAAAGTACTTCTCCAGCAGGCATGGTGTAACTATTTGCTCTTCCTGCATCTTATCAAGCTCTTCTACAATGATTTTTTTGCTACAAATTGACTTGAAAAAAAAACAAAGCCTGATTATAGCATTTCTCATTGGTTCTGGCATGATGGACCGTATTGCAAGGGGCAGAAACTATTGCATAAGCATGTGATAATCATGTGATTTAAGGCCTTGCAGCTTCCTTTCTTTAAGATTCACCAAACTAGAGAAGTTAGAATAATACCCTAGTGGAGCCTTCAGTTTATAAAGTGTTTCAAGAAACATGTCTTTTTCTTGCGTTGATAATGTGAAGTATGATGCAGGCAGTTCTGTATTGTTGCCTTTTGCTTTCGGTTGCAACTCATTTTTAATCCCTAAAAACTCCAAATCCTTTCTAGCTACCAATCCGTCTTTTGTCCTACCGGTAATGTTCAGCAACGTCCCGATAATACTTTTTGCCACATTCTTTTCAACATGTATTAAATCAATACAATGTTGGACAGGTAAATACTTCCAATAGCTGAGCCATTGGTACCATATGTTGAACTTCTTCCAATATGGCTGCAGCGTTGTGTTATCCCTTTTCCTCTTACTCCCACTTAGGGATTTAGATCCCTTTCCCCATTCATTGTTAATGTTTTTTACCTCGTCGTATATCTCTTCCCCTGTCATAGGCTCTTTAGCGGTTCTCATCTCCTCTTTTCCGTTGAACGTCTTTGTTTGTTTTCTGAAAGGGTGGTCATGTGATAAATACCTTCTGTGGGCAGCATAACTCTGCTTCTTTGTGTGATAAAGTCGAACACACTGGGTGTCGCCCCGACACACCACACAACCTTGAATCCACTGTAAGGGCAACCACATAGTGTACCAAGAGCAGGGTAATCATTAATCGTCCATAACACAACTACACGTAGTGTAAAAATTTCTTGTTTATATGCATCATATGTTGGCTCCCCGACCTCAAATAAAGATGCTAGATCATCAATTAAAGATTGTAAAAACACATCAATATTGTTTCCTGGCACTCCGGATATTAATAAGGAAAGCATGATGAATTTTCTTTTCATAGACATCCAAGGTGGAAGGTTGTAAATGACTGCTAAAACAGGCCAGACACTGTGGTTTCTGTTGCCTCTATGTACGTCGACCCCATCAGTGCAAATCCCTGGACGAAGATTTCTTGGATCGCTTCCGATGGTATCGGAGTACCTGTCATCTATGGCTTTCCATGCTGGTGAATCTGATGGGTGGCATAAAACACCGGGTTTATTGGTACTCGTGGCGTGCCATGTTAAATTCTCTGTTGTGGTCTTTGATTGAAAGAGGCGCTTGAATCGTGGAATAATGGGAAAGTACCACAGTACCTTAGCGGGCGTGGTTATGTAAGTTTTGTTAGTCTTCTCATCCACCTTCCAGCCTGACTTGTTACAAACTGGACATGCTTCCAAATCCTTGTAATCCTTATCGTAAATAATGCAGTCATTGATACACACATATATCTTTTCGTATCCTGAGCCCATTGCCTACATCATCCTTTTGCCCTCATACATATTATTTACCATTTCGTTATCTGCAGGTAGCATCTTTTTCAACAATTTCAGAAGTTCATCAATGAACTTATGAGATACCCCGTGCTTTCTCTTCAAGTTGAGTAGTTGTACTAATGCAGGCAACTTGGTGAAGTCAAGGCATCCTTTATATAGGGGCTTCTCAGCGTCAACAAATAGTTGTAGAAACTTTTGATACTTCTTGTCGCCTTTGAAATTGTCTTTTGTAGCATTTACCATTTCTACAGTTTCACAGGCATCTGTTGGAATGTTGGTGTCAACAAACCCAGTATTATTATCATAATTAGTTGGAATGCAGGTGCAGGCAAACCCAGTATTATTAACATAATTAGTTGGAATATTGTTGTCGGCTTCTCTATGTTTTATCCAAGTAGTATAATTGTTATCAATTCCAAACCTGTACAAGTGATGTTCTACATCGTCTACACTAAGAGATACGTGGTTCACACACCGAACATATGGACATGAAACAGAAATTGGTGGTGATGTCTCCTTGCCATTACGAACTGCAAAATGTAGAAATACCTTAACACCATCTTTATATGCTTTACTGCACCTGTCGCCTACTGACATCCAAGACTTATCCATCTTCCAAGAATTTTTTTATTAACTGTGTCATCAACGATATATATATATATATATATATATATATATATATATATATATATATATATATATATATATATATATATATATATATATATATATATATATATATATATATATATATATATATATATATATAGGGGAAGGATCATGAGAGAACTCATTGTTTTGGAGAGGACTAGAGAACTCATAAGTAGAGGGTTATTTTTGTAAATTGCCCTAATAGAGAACAACTCACGTCTTCTTTGTTTGCCCTGCCTTCCCCTGTTCACTAATATCAAAAGAAACCCTAGTTCAACAAAAATTAGCATCAGCAGCTTCCAAATCGTGACAAATCGGTTATCTAAACCCTAATCAACGATTATTTCAATCATTTAACACGTCAATTGCAGGATTTGTAATCCACCTGTTGTCTTCCTTAGTCATTCATGGATTTTAACTGATTTATTGTTTGTGTTTCATTGCTAAACCGATTAGGTGTTGCTTCGTCTGAAATTTGTACAAGCAAAATTGACATTGTAATTCTAGAATTACACGAATCTAGGTTAAATCTGTTGCTACTTGATGAAGGAACCTAATTTGTTTGATCAAAGTGCTCAAAAGAATTCGTTTGTTGATATTGGTTCATTATCTAGCTATTTTAATGGTATTCTATTGCTATCTGGTGGCTTTTATCAACAAGGTAATATTTTATTATATGGTACATATATGTTATATAATGTTAAGTACTACATATATGCAATATAATGTATGAAATAACACATATTAGCTGCAAACAGATGCAAACCCTTGGAAGCTATTATTAAACAAATTCGTGATGAGAGCTCACTCTGTGCTTACATTAAGTCTTCATTCGTCTAAAATTGACTGTCGATGGCAAGTTTTGTGTCAGGTAAAGTGATTTGATTTGCCTTTCTTTTATGAGTTCTAATTTGTTGTTGTTATACATACATGTATTTTAATGGTTTATAAGATGCATTTTTCTTTTGTGTAATGTTGTTTGTTGTACGTTTGTTTATGGACTACATACCAGGTGTTCGATTAAATGTCCGGTTGGTTTTTTTGTTAGTGAAACATTAGTTTTGTGTTGTTTTAGCTGCACTTGTGCATTTTTTTTTACTTTTTTTGCCAATGCGTGTATTTTAATGGCTTAGAAGATGTGTTTTATCATTTGTGTATAGTTGTTTGTTACTGATTACAGTGGTTTATGAATTTCACAGCAGGTGTCCGACTAAATGTCAGGTTGTTTTTTTTTGTTATTAAGCCTGCGTTTTGGAGTTGTTTTTGACTGCCATGCCATTCTTACTTACTTTGCATATGCATGTCTTTTAATGTATTAAAATATGTGTTTTATGCATATAACATCATACATAATGAGTCGGTTTATGGATTGTATACAAGTTTCGTCAGTTGTTGGTTTTTTGTTATTGAAGCGTGCGTTTTAGAGTTTTTTTTAACTAGTGATACCTTTTTTATTGTTTTGTAGATGCATGTATAATGTCATAGACAGTGAGTTGTTCTTTGTTGTTGTAGACAGTTTCTTAAAGGATTTTTTTTTGTGTTTTACATTTGTGCATATCAGGTGTTCAAGTAAATGCTTTGTTTTCTATTTTGGAATTCTAGTTGCGTATAAAAGTAGTATAGGTGTTTGTTACTATTTATGTTTTTTGGTGTATTGCTTTGTTGCGTTGCCATTATCTCTTTTAACGCGAATATAGTTATGTCATAATATACATTTTTGTTTAACTAAATAAATTTTAATGTAGTTGCAGCGTTTCGTAGGTCTTGGTTTCACAGCAATCAGCATATAAAATAAGAAAACGCGCAACAAAGAACAGGTAAAATCACTTGTTAATAGTTATTACTCAAAGTGAAGACCATTCTCAATTTGATCGGGATGCCTGGTCGAGCTCCTATGCTGATGTTGCTTCAAGTTCTAGCAGTTCTACCTGTAATCTCTTGCAATTTTTTGATGTTGAGCAACAAGGTAGCATCATATTTTATATAATACGTATATGCGATATAATATCTTGCAATTACCTGGCGTTCAACAAGCAAGTCATGTACTACACACGTGTAATACCGAGAGTTTTGTACATGTAATGTTATCTAATTATTACACAAATGTAATATCACTTTTTTGATTATTTCATAACTTTGCATTTTGTTATATGTAATTTTTACCCAAACGAGTTCATTTGTTTATATGTATATGTCAAATTTGATCATGTGCCAACAAAGATGAAGATATATTAGCGAGATTATCAGTATTTAATGCTTGAAGCATAATTATTAATAAAATCACAACCTATATTCAACATAATGTTTGTATTACGCATATGTAGTGTATACTTTAAATAGTCTATGTGCATTTTAACATCGTATGTCAACACCTAATTATAAGTTAAAACAAACCAATAATATTAATATGTGATACGGTATTAATTCATGTATGCGACACAACAATAATACATATGTCTGTTGCATTAGTGCTACATATATGTAATACACCATGACTACATATATCTAATACAATTAATACAATCTTTAAATTGTTTTAAAAATATGCGTAACGGAAGTACTGCATATATGAAATCACAATACGGCATACATGTAATGTGATCCAACTTATCTAAACCATACATTCATATGTATTATATTACATATATGTAGCATAACTAAACAAATATTGCATTAATATTACCATCACAATATTTATCACCACCATATAAAGTACCATAATATTCATGCCATCTTAAGACGTTCGATTCCAGATCCCAACACTCTAACAATATATAATCCTTTATTGAACTAGTTCAATAAATAGCTAACGTGGATGTGAACTAGTTCCTATTACAACGCTTGTATTTTTTTTCACGCCTTTAGTCTTATAAACTCACATATTTGTCCAGTATACCTCCTTTGCTTTATGCTCCCCATCACCTAATTATAAATTAAAAGCTAACAGTTAACATTTATATATGATACACCAGTACTACATATATGTAATACATTAGTACAATAGGGCCGATCTGGAATTAATCGAAGAATCGACAGTTTTACCTGATCTTGAGTCTGCCCTATATTATACATATGATTTATGGTTCTCAGTGCATGGGCAATTTGGTCTCAGGTCGAGTTTAAGTACACAACAAAAAAGAAAAAAAATATAAAAGAAAACAAAAACTGAGTTGCTTGAAATTAATAAAACTGAAGGATTGACATACCCTTTCAAAGGGAATATGATATGTTTTGAGCCTTTAACCATATATTAAGCATGTTACTATTAGAATAACATGCAACATCTAGCAGTGGCAAGATAAAGTAAATTGGTTTCCATATGATTTTCTAACTACCATTTTTTGTATTCAAATAAGCACATAAGCCTTCACTATCATAATATTATTCTGAGAAAGATAATGATTTTAACATTAACGATAGTCAAACTTAACAGTTACGAAGCAAAATTAACCTGACTTATAATTCAAGTACCAACAATAACGAGTTCATTTAGACATTTAATCGAACAGTTCGAGGGCATACCGAATCAAAATATTAATTAAGCCTATAGTGATACATCAGTTAAGCACCAAAATTGAACAATCATATATGCAATATAACTGAAACAAGTTAATTTTCAACAGATTTATATGTAGGTAATAGATTAGTGTTACATATACTTAAAGGATAACTACTACACATACATGTAATATATGATGTGCTACATATATATAATAACACATATGCATTTTATAGATAAGTATTGTATACATGTAATACAACAGATTACGCATGGGTATAATAGATAAGTTATGTATATATGTAATATAACTGTCAATATATGTACTTAATAGATAAGAGGTGCATCGAGTATGCTCTTCATATACATAATACTTAACAAATCATGTGAAATAATCAAACTGATATCAATATGTGCATTGTTTATAGCATAATCAATGTAAAAATTAACGCTCGATGACACTCTAGTACTACGCTCAACACTACATATATGCAATATAACTAGAAATGTGCAGTAAAACATATCAATTGCGAACTACATATATATCATGTTCGACTAATCATGTAAGACATCTAAACTAATATCAAAATATGATAATACATATACGATCGTTCGCAACTTTCATAAAAAAAACAGAGCACCCATACTATATGCATGTAATGCACCTAATTGACACTTATAATGTGTGAATTGAACGATTATGAGTACATGCTAGTATTATGCGACTTCCTGCTTAATTTCATCGCGATTGATTGGAAAAATTCGATGATCAAACTACTGGCACCTAATTAACACTTATAATGTGTGAATTTAACGACAATCAGAATATGTATATATAATGCATATACGCAATGCATCAACACTGCATATTATAGATAAGTGCTACACATATGTAATATAATCAACTATATATTTAATTTGATAGATAAGTGATGCAATAATTATGCACTACATATATGTAATACTTAACAAATCATGTAAATATGACCAATCGATGTTGATAATGCGTAAAAATAGATGTGATTGGGTTCGTGTATTTACATTGTCCAACGATGCATATTGAGACCATATATTAGTTCTAGTATCCAATTCCGCTTTCTCACAAGCAATTCATCGAACACTTGGTGTGCAAATTTAAAAAAATAGAAGACTTAACTTGGACAGTTCATAACCAACCATCCCATTGTGTTTTGACAACATGTTAACAATCACGTTAATTAATAAATAGTTTTCATCTCTAATTAGTGTCATAATAGCCTCTGTTTGTTCTTGATTAGTGTATAATATGGCTAATCGACATTTGTTAATATGTGAAATCAACAATTACACTTGCTTACCTATTAGTTTTTTCAGATTCGTGCTTGATTTTGCAGTTGATTTGGATGAACTGGACGATCGATTGATGAAGAGTGAAACCCTAGATCACTGATGGGAGATATCAGGGAACGGGAAGAGGGAAGAAACAAAGATGTAAGTTTTTTCAATTCCAATATTACCCTTTCTCATTAAAAAAAAAACCCAACACTTTTTATTTTCCCCTTTCTTTTTTGTTTAGCCTTTGATCTAAGAAAATTAATGGGGTTAAAAGGAGTTTTCTAGTTCTCTCTTTAAAAGAAGTTCTCTCTAGATCCCACCCCAACATATATATATATATATATATATATATATATATATATATATGCATATATATATACTAATTAACGCCAATAAATGTAACCGACTAATTAAAAGCAAAAATATTTGGTACTCACCTGAGATTAATGAAGCTGTTTGGTAGGATTGAGATTGACGAGAGTTCAATAAATACACTAGCAGATCATTTATTAGGGTTTGGTGAGATTGTGAGATTTTATTTGGTCAATACTAATTGATTTGGGAGTCTTCCAGAAGATAACTCGATTAATTGGCGGGTAAAAATGAAAATTTTAAACTTCTAAATTTCGTTATATAAATATTAGAAGAGGTTCTATTATGTTCTCAGGGTGTAGCTCAAACGGTTGAGGCACTTGTGATTAAACATAGATTGAAAATATCGCGGGTTCGAAACTCATGAGGGAACATATTTTTATTAATTTTTTATAATAACCTCTTTTTAATGAAAAAAATACACTATGATTTTGAAAACACTCAAACTAAACTACTCATTAAAAGGCCTTTAAATCCGTTCAGAAACATAAAAATACATCATAATAACTGGTCTAAAATCATAACAAAGTTTCTTAGCTTTTAATTACAAAACTAATTAAAAGCCCTAAAAACAACAAGAAGCAAATAAAATACAATATCTTCACTTTTTTTTCTGATTCAATCCTTGAAGCTACACTCCTTGCTAGTTGATCCTCTAATGACTTATTTCCCCTTATCAAGATAGGAATTATGTCTGTACATCTTGTGCACACATCAGATCTTGCGGACGAAACACAATCAGACCATATAAAGAAATCACATTTTTTGCCCTAAGTTAAAAAAAAATATAGAGTTTATGGCCAACAATTGTAGATGAAATCCAACTTTATTTGAAATTTCACTAACCTGAGATGCACAATTGTAGAACCTCCGACCTGGATTTTTGGTGGTCCTTGATGTTCTTAGAATGGCTTCTTGACCACAAAAACAATAAACCCGAGATCGATTGCTTCTGTTACTGGATGTGGTGGTCCGCGATGAGATTTCTTCCATGGTGAAAAAGGAGTTTTTATTGAAAACAAAACTAGATATATAAGTATATATATAGGAGGGTTTAGAAAGGAGTTGTTGTACACATGCGTGTTACTAGTGTTTTAGGATATGTATATATGTCTTTGTACAGTAGCATGTTGCAAGCGTAATAGACTCTTTTGAACAAATATATAACATATTTTAACCTAATTGATTACACGCATTTTTAACAAAGAAAGATGAGAACCATTAATGCATATTTACCATTCATCAAAAGATGCATCACAAAAAGTACCATTAATTACAATACATAAAACATGTTAAGAAAGCATTTTAAGATAATCCATATTTACCATTAATCAAAAGATGCCATACAAAAGGTACCATTAATTACAATACATCACAAAAAAACCAAGACCAGCAAAGCTAACATCACCATCACTCCGCCTTGTCCACAGTCTCCGCCCCCATCTCCTTAAAACTCATGTTGGTTGACACCGTAGTTATGGTGTCAACCAAGGTCTCACACACTGAGTCGTAGCACTCAGACTGTTGTTGCTGATAATCAGCAACCATTGCTCGAAACTCATTGTCGTCTTCAAACAACATGATTTTACAGGAGTCGAAGGTCTTTGTTTTTTCGAATGCGAGTGTAGCCCTAATCGCTTCGATTGTCTTCAACAAAGTGTCATCTTTCTCTTTCTCAAGATCCATCGTTGTTTTCACTGTGGTCTTAACGATTTTGTCAGAAGAATACATTTTTATTATCTTTCTGAAACTGATAGTGTGATTGAATAACCAGTAATTTAATGTAGTTAAGTTTTATTTGTAGTAAGATATAGTAAGATCTAGTAAGATATAGCTTAAATTTAATTTAGGCTATCATTACCATAATATTTTTCCCGACATTTTTGACAGGTGAGTATAATTGTGATCAATTAATTCCGACAGGTGATATAAATGCAAGTAATCTCTAGATTAAACAAAAACACATGAGACAAGTTTGTGCGTTTCCCAAGTGTGGGACACCCTTTTTTTATTACAGAGTTACTATTCGTCCGGTTGCGTTTCCCAAGCGTGGGACACCCTTTTGTTTTTTTATTACAGAGTTACTATTCGTCCGGTTGCGTTTCCCAAGCATGGGACACCCTTTTGTTTTGTCTGTGAGCCTTTTGGTTATATATACCTACACCACATTTGTGAAACTCATATACCTACATAATTTTAAATTATTTTTTATTTAATAATGGATTGCTCGTCATCATCATCATCATCCAGATCCTACAAGGCTGCCCTCAGAAGGCATATTGAGGCTCAAATCGAGATAAATAAAGCTTGTCAGGAAACTCTTACTGAAGAATTTGTAAAGACTAGCAACAGCTTGGATGCCAGGGATGTCATTGCAAAAGTTCTTACTCGAATGCCCGCTAGTACTATCCGAGATCTTGTTGTTTTGTTTATGGTTGATGTAGGACAGAGAGAGCTTGACGAGTTAAAACTTTTGGGCAAGGCAATTCTTGAACTGAATTGCTCAATGGAATTGAAGTTGAAGTTTCTTATGTCACTCAGAGATTAGTATGTGATGGTGTTTCATGAGTGTTTATGATGTAGTAATGGTTTGTTTTTATGTGTGTCACCCAGAGATTAGTAGTAATAAAATTTGTATGTTTGTGATGGTGTATTTATATGTGTGTTTTGGTAATAATATAATTTTTATGTTTGTGTTAAAACATTGATTCAACATGTAACTATTATCTTAAAGTGCATTAAAAACTGATAACAGAAGACTAGAGATCTCCATAAGTCCATATCAAAACAAGTATCTTAAAGTACATAGCAGTTAGTTTTTAAATAATTCAAATTTTTTGTTGCCTTTTCTTAAGTTCAGCAATCAACTCTTCTCCGGTTAAACGAGTGTCGTCATTTTCATGGAATAGCAGTGCTTTATTGATAAGAGTATTTCTGTGTTGGTTTATATCCGAGATGAGGATTTTGCACAAATACTTTGACCTCAACCATCTTAGGTGTCTTTGTTGTTTAGGGCCTTCCTTTTTGAGATTGCACCCCCATGGTCTCTTCCCAACATATTTCTCCAGGTGTCTCATAGCAAAAATACCACAATGTATTCCATTACTTATTGTTCTCCATGTCATCTTCAATCTATTGATTGTTGCTACTTGGATTCGCTGAGTAATGGGGTGTTTGATTGTTTTAAGATACATGCAAAAGACGTTTCTCTACCCAAAATAGAAAGCAATTTAAGTATTTTGACAATTTTTATAACATGTATGTACGTTTTTTGGGTTAAAGGTATATATGTTTACCAATATATCAGGAGTCTTTTGGTATCTTTCTTCAAAATTCTCTCTAATTGCTTTTGTCTTCTAAGATTTTAAACTTTGCATCGGCTGGTATTTCTTGATTTGCATTGTTGTCAAGTAATTCTATCACTCCTGTTTGAAGATTGAAGGTAACCACAAAGAAATGATCGCATTGTAGAATTGGCACGAGCACTATAGCAACCTCCTTGAGTGATATAATTCCACTCCTTGCCATTTGTGTTTCGATGTTGTCTGAAAACACATCCAGTCTTTCTTTGTCTGTGTAACCCCTTGACTCAGCATAATGGTCACTTTTCTGTATAATAATTAAAATGCAGATGATTAAAGCGTTTATTGTGCGTTTTCTAATAGTACAAACAAAATAGATTAATTTGTACCAGCACAATGCTTGAAGCAAAGAATCTGAACGGTGATGCTGCATATTTTTTCTTTTCTTCATAGTTCATTACTTCAATGAATGCATCCATTGCATTGGTGGCTATATAAATGCCAGGACAGAAGCTTTCAAAGACCACCTTAAACGATTATGTGTGAGTGGACTTGTGGACCTCCTCCCAAATGTCTTCAAGACAAAAAAATATATACTCTGAAATTATTTCTTCATCTACTGTGATACTAGCGGATACGTCAACCTCTCTCAGAAGATATGGAGAGTTCAGTGTAATGAGGCTATCACTTGTTGACAATCCGGTGTCAACTGTTAAACATAAAACAACTCACTTTATATTTGACTGAAAATAATTGTAACTATAATTAAATACCTTCAACCCCTTTTGGTTTTTATTTATAATTAAATACCCTCTTTTGCCACGCAACCACTGTATTAACAACTTCATCAATATCTGCGCATGAGACATTGTTTTCTTGACCTGCATCACCTGCATCATTTTTTACGACAGCCAAAGATGTAATATGTTCAACTGTGTTATAGTGAAGCTGGTATATAATTAAGCTGGTACATATATGATATACCTTTTTGAGCTGCCGCTGGACCACCAACACCAACATCTGAATCAACTGCATCACACAGATGTAATAAGTTTAAAATAACAGCATACGTGTTTTAAGAGCGTTTTAATTATACTAATAATTAATTTAGCCCAAATACCTTTTAAAGCAGCCACTGGACCACCAACACCAACATCTGAATCTTGTGTTTTAGGGACCACATTATTAGTGAATATGTTTTCCCATTCACAACATCTAGCAAAGATATTTTCATTTGATGGATGTCTATCCTTTTCTTTACGGACCAACTCGTTGATCTCGGAGCAAATTTTATCAAATTTCTTCAACTTGTTATCCATTGCCTTATTCCAAGACTGTAAAAAGAAAATACAGTTATTGTTAATTCAAAAACATTTTCAATTTATCCCAGCTAGTTGTAATGGAGTTAAATAATAGTCAACAAGCACGATAGGAATTTGCAAACTTAAAGGTGAATAATCGCTTACATAATCATCCAAATCTTGTTCAGCTGTTTGATCGGCATTATCTGTTTCAGATGCACTTTGACCATCTGTTTTTTAATTACATATAATGTTGTATTACATAAAATGCATATAGAGATAAGAGATATGAGAGTTTTTTAGAAGAAAATAACAAGTTTAATACCATGTTCTTGTTTCTCCTCAGCTGTAGTGTTTTCTTCAACTCCAGGCTTACCGGCAGCACTAACCGTCACAGCAGCAGCCGCAGCAGCAGTCTCATCAAGTCTCTTCCTGGCAGCACTAACTGTCACAGCAGCAGTATCATAAACAACAGCATCAACAGTCTCATCAAGTCCCTTCCCGGCAGCACTAACGGTCGCAGCAGCAGGAACAGCAACAACCGCATCAATCCCTTTCCTATCAACACTAAACGTCACAGCAGCAACAGCAGCAAACTCAGTAGCATCTTCTTCTAAGGGATGACCATTATTCTCCAAGTATTTTTCCATCTTATTAAGAGTAGTAGTTGTTATGTAGTTGAATGAAGGCGTTGTGACTGGAATCCCAAATGGACCATATTTTTTCTGGTATTCATGCGTGTAAAGCATCACAAGGAAGGTGATCAGACCGTTGTATTGACTGTTGATACCTCTCCATTCTTCCTTTGTCATTTTCAAGTTTTCAATAACATAGCTGAACCATTCCATATTTGGAATATCCGAGGTTTTATAAATTGCGACGATGAATCGTTGATTGACTGTTGTTGATTTTGTCACAAATCCTATACAGGTGTTAAACAACACAAGGGAATTAATCTTAAACAGTTCACCAACTCCATGATCCGCGGCAAGTTTGTCTTTCACATGCTTTATACTTATTCTTGAATTTGTCGGGAATTGATTTTTGAACAAATCTGTAGTAACATCTTCCCCCAATCTTGGTCTACTCTTGTCTAAAACAGGAATCTTACCCATTGGTATCCCCAACACTTCATGTACTTTTTGTGGTGTTATCTTAATAACACCGCTCCCAATGTTCAATTCAGTTCAATGGTTATTATAGTTCATGAGCAACCAATATCCCAAAGTTGTTGGAGTTTGGGTTACTTGAAGTCTTAACATTGACCCGAAACCCATTTCTTCTACACAAGTTTTTAGGGCAGTTGTCATTGCCTTCACTGCATCAACAATATTAATAGGTGCACACCTATTCTTCAATTCTTTGTCTACAAATTCAACAAAAGGTTTTCCCCTCTCGGCAGGCCTCTTTTCTTTAATGGCTCTCTTTTTCGGACGCTGAAAGTCCAGGCCAGAGGTGCTGTGTTCCACCTGTTTCTGCTAACCTGTTGATTTTTGTGTCAAGGTCTGAATCAGAGTCTGCTTCCACAACATGTTTCGTTTTCCCCACCAGAGCAACTTTTTTAGTCTTCCTTTTATCAGTCTTGTTTTTTTCGACAACTGAGTCACATACATACAATAAAACACGGGGGTAGGGGATAACAACACGAGTCACAAGGAAACAGAAAACTCTTATCAAACATCACAATGATAAATCTCATACCAAAGCCGTAACACGCTAATCATACGCATATAACATGCTTTAATATTATACATAGATTTAAAAAAACAAAGATATGTATTACAACAACAACACGCTTATCAAACGCATTAATACATAAGAAGATGCAAACAAATGCTTACATTTTGAGATTAAGTAAACCTAAAACGCTAAAAAATCATAAAGTAACACCTGTTCCATCTTCATTATGAGACCTACCGTGCTTTTGCTTCGTCCTTGGTTCCGTTCCAGAAGTAGATGAGTTAGGGTTCTTCATTTTGGTTCCGTTCCAGAATAATTAAACCATTCGGGCTTGTGCTTGTGCTTCGCAGTAGAAACGAATTGTCGACGGTTTTTAGGAATATTGACTTACGAGGTTGAATTTTGGGAATAATTATCGCCGTTCCAGAAGTAGATGAGTTACGGTAATTATTTGACCCTTATAAAAAAAGGTGTGTGCTTTTAAATTTTAATCGTACGGTTAGTATTGTATAGTAGCAATATATATATATATATAATATTAGTGGTTGGTGGTGGGTTCAGGTGGTCATGATGGTGGTGGACGGTGGCGGAGGTGCGGTGGTATGTGGGGGCGGATGTGTGGTGGTGGGTGGTGGTGGTGGGTGGTGGCGGCGGAGGTCGGTGGTGGTGGTGGTGGGTAGTGGGTGGTGGTGGTGGATGGGTATAAATAAATGTATATATATTTATATATAATATTAGTGGGTGGTGGTGGTGTGGTAGGTGGTGGTGGAGTGTGGTTAGTGGTTGGTGCTGGGGGTCGTTGTGGCGAATGTGGGCGGTGGATGGTGGTAGTAGGTGGTGTGTAGTATGATTGCGGATATGTAATACATGAGACGATGACGGTGCTATCCCGTATGATGACCATGATGATTGGCCCAATTATGAGGAGACGATGCTAATATAACAACCTGGGTTGGTGGTGGTTATCATATTGATGTTGCTAAACTATATGGTACGGTTTGTTTACGCCAACCCATACGATGGCGACTGTAGCTCGTACGACGAGCATGACGTCTATGATGATGATCACACATATATATGATGAGGACCAATTATATGTACCTATATGACAATACGCCACACAGGCGCGCGCGCGCACACACACATATATATATATATATGTTGATGATGATGGTGACACCGATGTTTAATGACATGTAACCCATATGATCGACGACGACCATGATAACGTATACGATGGTCATACTGATGGTAGAATGTACAACTGATGATGTCGTTTGATGACGACAACAATTCATAAGATGGTGCCGACAGTGATCGCTAATATTGGGCGTTTTGTTTACAATAACCCATACGATGCTGACTACATCCCGTACATGGCAATCGGATGATGATGATGATGACGACGACGACGACGATGATGATGTGTGACGATGATGACGACACTGATAGCGAGATATATGTTACCCGTATGATCAATGCCGACTACGATAGCCTATACAATGACCACGTTGATTACCCGCACGTCTGATGATGATGCCATTTCATGGTGACGGTAATCGATGATTATGATGATGATAACCACTATAATACATGATAACGATGATAACTTTATGATTTTGATCATCATCATAACACATATGGTGATGAAGATAACCTAGAAGATGATAATGATACAAAACTACATATGATAATGATAACCCTAGAATGTTATGCGCTTCTCTATTACGAAGTTGTAAATCTTACCCAGAAAATCTTACTAATGGTTAAGATAATACTTTAATAATGGATAAAATTTTAATTTTATTTAAAAAATACGATTTATTAAACGAACTCAACTTTTAACGAAATTTAATACCGGAATGTTAGTAAAAAAAACTAAAAGTAAATGTTTTTATACTATTTTTAAAAAGTTATAAAACAAAAACCAAAATATATATATAATTAAATGTGTAGAAATAAATAAAACCAAAATTCAAACCCCTTTTAACTTCAAAACCCTAAATCGACTTCTACTTCGCTATACTGTAAGAACATAAAAATGTCACGTCTCAATAATGGAGTTAAGTTCCTGGTAGATATCGACAGCGATTCCATGAGTAGGATGGTATGTTAATGTTATCTAGTTAATTTTTTTTATGAAACATTTTACAGTTTTGCAACATATACATTTTAAGAACATTTTTTGTGTCACCTATAGCTCATTCCTAAAGTTGTTCAACCAATGTTTGCTGACATGAAATCGAATACCGGCTGTTGTTTGATTTATGATCAAAGTGGTAGAACGTTTTCTGTTGTTATAATCAAAGTACTTGATGACTTTTATTTTTGAACCGGTTGGACTAAATTAATCAGAGAATGTTGTATAGAAGCTGGAACATATGTTGTTTTTGAGCTTAAATCAAGATCTATGTTGAATATGTTTACTTTCAAAAGAAACGTAAACGATCAATCCGGTACTATGATATGTATTCCAGTCAGAAACCGACACGTCCATTACTTGGTAAGTTTTAATTTATGTTTTTAATGATTGTTTCCAAATTCAAATGTCTTTTAATTAACATGTTTAATAGGATTTCCCTGAGTGGTACGTGATTCAAGAATTTGGTGACAATTACATGAATTCGCTTTTCGAGCTTATTGCTCCAGATAGATATATGTTTAAAGTTTCATGTCTTTGGGATGGAATGGGTTGTAGGCTAGAGGATGGATGGATGGATTGAGATTTTTAAACAAACCAACTTGAAAGGTGGTTCGTTGTTGTGTTTGAAATCATATCAGATAAGACATTTCATATTAATGTCTTTCATGAAGATGGCATAGAATGTATCATTCTTGGTCCAGATCAGCTGTTTCTCAACTATCAATTAAGCAATCAAGGTAGTTCCTCCCAAAACCCAATTCATCTTGATGAGCAAAATGATGACTCTAAAATCGTCTTCCACATGAACGTCACCAAGAAATTGGTAAATTGAATTTTTAAATTTCTTTTTTATTTACAAGTATATTTGAAATTTGCTTTTCACAGCGTCTTCCGCGTCGCATTGCTACGAAGAATGATGCCTATGATGGAATGCTAATCACTTTGGTCAATCCCGACGGTCGTAAAAAAAAATGAGACTTCATGATGAAGTGTCGGAACTGAAATTCAGATACAGGTTACCAAAATGAAAAATTTTCAAGGTGGAAAATGAATTACAGATTGGTGATAAGTGCAGATTTGAATATGACTTCAATGAAGGTACTTTGTTAGTTTCAAAAGTTGATTAGTGATTTGGTGATGTTTGGAACATTTGGGAAATATTTGGTGATGTGTTTGGTGAATTTTGAAACATTTGTGATTTGGTCACTCTGGGTAATATTTGTATGGTTATATTGATACACTTTTTAGTTTATTGTGTTGAATGTTAGTTGGTTAGCTTTTAAATGCTTTACTTTTATAGTTTCTTGTATCATCTATTTTGTTATTCACTCTTATTTTGTTTCATGGAATGTATTGTAATGGTGCCTTTTGTATGAAAACTTTTAATGAATGGTAATTATGGATTATCTTAAAACAAATCGAAAAAACAAAAAACACTTTGTTAAAAAACACTATTACGCTTGTAACACGCTAATGTACATAAACATATATAAATATCCTAATACGAAATACACGCTTATCCAACCATCTTCTATCAAAGTGTCTATTTTGAGCCTCAGGTTCTCTGCTGTAAAAACTATGCCAATAATCTTTTGGTTCTTAATTAAAAGGGAGGCAAAACTCAAAAAGCTCCAAAATATTGGCTCCAAATATTCAAAAACTCCAAATTACATTTAACACTCCAAAAATCAAATTACACTCCAAATTATTAAAAATTTTCCACTCCACAAATCAGACGACAGTGATTTATACTCCAAATTACACTCCAAATTATTAAAAAACAATCGAAGATGAAGCTTATAGATGAAATAATCGAAGAACATGTTTTATACTCCGATGAGGAAGCCAACGACGACGACGACGCTCAATCAGACGACACTGAAGGCTACTCCAGCGAGGAAGCCAACGACGACGACGGTCAGACTGGTAGGGACGATGATATTGGGACGATGGTTATTGAACCCATCAACAGTTTTGCTACTACGAAAAAACCTACAAGGGGGTTGACGAGGTTACCTAAGCTACGTACCGAATATGCAAACTCTGGTGGTGTCAAACTGGCAGTGGAGGTTGATAATCTGGGTAGGTTCACTAGCCAAAACAGATCAAAGTTTGCAAGTTTTTTAGGGGATGTTGTAAGGGAAATAGTTGGCTTGAGACATCTAAGTTGGAGGGAGGTCACGAAGGAGCTTAGAGATAAACTGTGGGAACAAATAACGGTTATTCTTTATTTTTTATTTGTGCATTTTATATTTTGAGATGTAATTTACCTTTACTGTATTATATTATGCAGAAATATTTTGAGATTGAGGCGTGTCACAGGCCTTCTGTGATGAATCGGCTCGGACACCTTCTTCGAGATTTCAGAAGAAAAATGTATGCCAAGTACATTATGCCGAACATCGGTAAACCTATGAAGCTAAAGGCGATACCCAAGGGACACAGGACGATGATCAGGCAAGAAGACTAGGATCGCTTCGTTGAGTACACACAATCAGAGCAGTTTCAGGTATAAATCCTCTACTCTGCAAACGTAGATTGATCGACTATATATGGTTTATGTTTTTTGTTTAAATATAATGAAATGATTATAATGTGTGGTTGAAGAAAAAATCAGCTTCATCAAAGTGAGCTCGAGCAAAGAATGTTTTTGATCATCACATGGGATGAGGGGGTTATACCTACCTTTGAGAGAAACTGGTAATCACCATTAGTTGCTTTCTCTATAGTTCAATGATTTGTTGGTTATGTGTCTAACACATGACCGTCAGCTGCTTTCTCTTAAATATTTTACAAGGTCAAAAAGAAGGAAATTTAACCGGATGAGATCCCCGGCCGTGCATTAATGTGGATGAAAGGAAGGGAGGACAAAGATGGTGCATACAAGAATGCTGTTGTCGAAGGCGTGGCAGCCAAATTAGTATGTTTTAGTATTAAACTTTTTAAATCATGTTAAAGTCAATTCATTGCCTTATATCGGTGTCAAAATAACTTGAGTCGGTATAACTTGTCTCAACACTTGATGTGGATACATAAGCGTGTTACTAGCGTATTAGAATATTTATATATGTTTTTGTACATAAGCGTGTTACAAGTGTATTAGAATATTTGTTTTCTTGCAGGTTCAGCATGAGGAGCAGATCGCCTCCGGAGCCCTGACACTTGAACCGTGCACAGATGCCGTCACCTTAGTGCTTGGCAAAGAGAAAGGTGGGTTTTTAAAAGGGATCGGGTACGGATTGACAACAGGTAAATATTGGGGTGTGAGTCGGGTAAAAGGCTCGTTTAAGCAACGGATTGCCCAACTTGAGTATGAGGCGGTGCAGAGAGATGAAGTGGTGAACAGGTTGACGACTCTACTTGAATCCACGAATGCTATGCTAGCAAGCCGTGAGAAGGAACAGTTAGCATTTGAGGCCAGGTTCAGACACCTCGAAGGATTGTTGCCACAAATGTCGGCAAGTCAAGTAAGTGACGTATGCTACATATTAATTAATGCATTCGACATACATAATTGGCACTGTTTTTGTCACAATTCGTAGGTAAATCTTGTTCCCAACCAGGTTGGTTCTAACTAAAGTACTAGTGCTATGGCGTAAAATAAAATGCCAGCACCAGTAAGTATCTGACAGTTTCTTTGTTTATTACAACTTTCCATGTGATTTTTCATTTTCCATAACCTAATAAATTGATTTGTAGGCCAGTTCTGTGGGAAACATCTTAACCTCAGGTGAGGCTGTGCAATAAGAATTCGCTTCTCAGGTAAGCATTTGACAGTTTGATTGATTTGTTTTAATAATTAACTTTCCATGTGAGTGTGCTGATTTTGCATAAGTTAATTGTGGCCAAGTCTGTGGATAAAATAGTTGTCGAAACGTTACCAGCTCCCCATATCGTGACATCAGTAAGTATTTGACAATTTCAGTACTTTTTATAATTCGTTTCCAATGTGAGTGTGCTCATTTTCTATTACCGAATTACAGACCAAGTCTGTGGAAAAAAGTGTAGACCAAACGGTAGTCAATCCCCATAGCGCGACATCAGTAAGTATTTCGCAATTTCAGTTTTTATATTTTATAACTTAATAAGTCTAACAATTCCAATTTCTTTTATATTACCAATGAAGCCTGTAGAGAACAATGTTGACCAAGCATCAACACAACTACACCACACTCCGGATAGTAACGGCTCGAAAAAACCATCAGTAAGTATTTAGCAATTTCAGTTTTTCCTTTAATTGTTGATTGATTCATTGAATGGTTTTTATGTAAAATGGAGAAGCTGTAAAAGAAAAGTTGATGTATCTACGGATGAAGTTTCCCCACCTGCTGACATAAAGGTACGTACTGCGCGAAACATTGTTAATTTCCCACCAACATGGGTATGTACTTATATATTGACTTCAACTAAGCCATCTTAATTTCACATGCTGCTTTATAGGTGTATGAGTGTCGTTTGTGTGTGCATGACAAGCGTAACAAGGTGGCAAATGGTAAAGTTCATTGGTCACCGGTTCCACAACAGTTGCATGGAAAAGCAATCCCGGAGGGTTGCTATAAAGTTAGTATTGATGGAGCCATAAAGGAACAAGCAATTATTCCATGTGAGGCAAGTGGAATTAAGACTGTTGGCGACGCAATTGGTACTTTTGTGTCACACCCCGCCAAAATGGAAGCGCGAGCGCGTGACGTCATGTATACCTTAAGCATATGATTATCGCCAATATAGTAGCATTAGGATACCATTAGTTTTAAAAGCGTTTACAAACCATAACATGATTTTAAACAAAATAACTTTGAGACAAAAATGGGATTTCTCGTATACAAGCAAACCCCAAAAGGTATCCTAATTATGCATTGAGGTCCCGTCTTCATGTTTCTTTACGTGCTTGTTAATTCCCTGAAAAACATACGTTTTAAAAAGGTCAACACAATGGTTGGTGAACTCACAGGTTTTGATACTCGTATGAAAATACGTTATTCATAAATTTTTGTATCAGTTCGTAAACAAGTATATGATAATATGTTGAAACAAATACGATGATCCTCCGTAGATTAGCTAATTCTACGAATTAATATGACGAACCCTAAGCCTATAACCAAACCACGACTTATAACCATTTGCCATGTTCAAATCTCACAGATGGAATATACGCACCTTGTTTCGATGCAATATCGGAGGTTAGCGCGACTAACCTAACAGTAGGGGGAAATGTCAACGTCAATAGTACTATTCGTATATTCTTGTGGCTAACTCCGTTAGCTAATGGTTATAGTATGCAAGCAAGGGACTTATAGCACTACATAGTTCAACTCATGTTCGCATAAGGATTGTGTGTTTTGTTTCTAATTATCGTATATAAAAGTAGTTGTGTATGTTTTCCACCCCCGGATAAATAAAACAGTAAAAGCGTAAAAAGGGGGTAGTGAAACTCACCTCATGAGTTCAGTGTAGTTCGCTAGCAATTTTAGTTTAGACCCGAGGTCCGATGCCTTCACACGTCCTAAACGCGTAAGGTCAGTTAGTTATCGGCATCGTCTCACAAGTCAGTTTATGTTAGTCGCTTTCACCCAACTAGTAGTGTAGTTAATTTGTTTCTGCTGGTTGCTTTCACCAACCGGCTGTTTCGTTTATTATATTTGTGTCGGTTGTTTTCACCAACCAGACGTTTCGGTTATTATATTGTGTCGGTTGCTTTCACCAACCGGACGTTTCGTTTATTACATTTGTGTCGGTTGCTTTCACGAACCAGACGTTTTGTTTATTATATTTGTGTCGGTTGCTTTCACCAACCAGACGTTTCGTTTAATACATAGTGTCGGTTGCTTTCGGCAACCGGACGCTTCGTTTGATTTCTAGACGACCTGTTGGTGATAAATTTTTATACTCTTTCAAAAACAATTATTTATATACTTATATAAATATATACTTTAACTATACTTTCATTTATAATCCACCAAACTCACATTTATGATTGTTTTTAACACAAAATATGTTCCCAAAAATATATTTGCACAACAATTGTTATTTCGACATCAAAATTATATGTTCCAAATGACGGAGTTATTAAACCAATAAACTACACTTGATTCGTTTATTATTATATTTCCGATTTCAATGCCTTTTAACCCACTCTCTTAGTTATGCTTGAGTCACCTTTAACACGTTTTTTTAAGCATAATTTATAACCCTTTCAAATCCTTAATGGAAATTCACATTTATTAATTTTAAGCATATGCTTTAGTATCATTAAGCAAGCTAATGTGTATCTCGATCCTTGAGTGTTAGACTAGCATAAACATAACTATATGAAAATCTAAAGACAGTTTAGAGATGAGTTTTAGCTCACTTGGTTCTAGGATTATGACTAGGATTAATGAGACAAAAAGGCTTGCGCTAGCTCCATTTCGCGAGGCTCATTCATAGCTTGGAAACCGGTAACAGGATCCGTGTATTCGGTTTACGGCAAGAGACCGAAGAGTTTTCGGGCCGGGTTCGGGTCTAATAATGGACCGTACGTAGAGGTATCTCGGGTCAGGTTTGTAGCCACAACCGGGGTTTACAAGGGTACCAGTGGTGATGGTGTTAAGGTGGCCGTGGTGAGATGTCGAGGGAGGGTAAATGTGTGTTGCTGAGCCGAAGAGAGAGTGAGAGCAAAGGAGGTGGCGTTAATGATGGTGGTTATGGGGTGGTGGTTTGCGGCAGCTGCTAGAGGGTGGAGGTGGTTATTAGCGGCAATGGGTTGACGGTGGTGTATTGTAGTGACTTTACGGTAATGTGTTACGGTAGCCGCAATGAGAGAAGGAAGCATTAGTGATGTCTGTTCGAGCTTGGAACACCAAGGGGAAAGAAGAGGGTGGTGGTTGATGGCATTACAGTGGTTGTGTGATCAAGAGAGAGGGAGAGTCCCGAGTGTGATAGACAGGGAGTTAATGGTGTTATGTGATGGTTGGTTGGTTGTTATCATCTTATCCTTTTAGCAAATGGGTTTGTAAAATAGAAATGCTAGAGTATCATAGATGTAATATAATAATATGACATTTTAGATAGTGGAGTAGTTTAAACAGTTTTGAAGAAGGGTGGTACATGGATGGATTGGCCGAAGATTTGGAACAAGAAAGATGACGTGTGGTAGTTGAGTTGGTAAGGGATTTGATATGTGATGTTTGAAATTGTGAAATACAATTACTGACCAAAGTCTTAGTGATATTCAGTTTAATAAAATAATGAGTGGTCAATAGTGGTTGTAGAAAAATATGAGTGTGCATAACGCAATCTAGTAATATCTATATAATAAAACAAAATTAAAAGAAAGACATAGTAGAAATGGTATGGTTCGGCAGAAGGCGGTGAACGTTTTTGCTATATAAATATCTTTTACGTTTTATTATTATTATTATTATTATTATTATTATTATTATCACATGTATGTGAATTTAAGATTGTAACCTGTAAGGGTTAATTAGTAGTAGTATAATAATAATAATAATAATAATAATAATAATAATAATAATAATAATGGTTTCTTTATAATCTTGAAAGTCCAACGTACATGTATGTATACCAAGTTATTGAAAAGCCTGAAAATTATCTTCCTAACTAAATATAGCTTAGTTGGTGGATGATTCATGCATGCGTTGGAACTAACGAATGTATTTGGTTAAGTTGTTACTAGCTAAAGATGTGTTTTTGTACCAACTTTCCTTTCAAGAATACATTAAGGATGTTGCTCTAGTTTTTAGTTTTTGTTTAGGTTTGTAGGAAAACAGTACATGTTTGCTATAAACGCATAAATATAAAAGGCATGCGTAATGGTCTTATTTGAAACTTTTCCAACATTATACGTTTATCACCAATGTCTTTATCCGTCATATAAAATCATAAAATTCAAGAAATTTCTAAAATTAACTAGATGCAATGTATCGTGCATCTTGGCTTATGCAAGACTTGTTATGATTAAACTTAACAAAATTTTATCTTAAGGGAATTAACGTTAAGAATTCAAGTTTTATATTTGTACGGATATGACCGATTTAGTGGAGTGTCACATTCTCCCCATATTATTAGAATTTCGTCTCGAAATTCAGTTGGTGATATGTCCTTTAAACGAGTTGTGAAGATAACATTTGAAGGAACATGTCATTGGAATTGAGTGGAGGGATTCATATGCGTATGAAGAATTCATAAAATTAGTTTGTAGTAAGATGTTAGAGAGAGACTTGAGAACTGAATTTGGGTTGTGAAGAATGAAATCTCGGAGGTTGCTATTTATAGACAAATTTTGGGCTCCCATCGCGGTACGCAATGGGTCCCTGTGCTGGCCTATCGCGTATCGCGATATAGGCCTGCTAAATCACCACGTAGACCTACCACGTGGTGACACGTGGCAGGCGCTGCGCCACGTGGCGGCAGTTTTGCCATGTGGTGACACATGGCAGCAGATGATGCCACCGTGTGCCACGTGGCACATGTGTCACGTTGTGTCAGAAGCCCCATCGCGTATCGCGATGGGTTTCTTTTCTAATCCATTGCGTAGCGCGATGCGTCGAGAAATCAGAATTTTCATTTTTAACCTCGGAGTTTGGAATTTGGCATAATTGATCCCTAGATTTTGAAAACTTGACATTTTTGGCTCAAAATTTCTGTGATGTTACTTCCTCCCCACCTTGAAATAAATCTCGTCCTCGAGATTGCATTACAAGAACAAGTGGGGGTATTTCTGTCTTATTTCCGATTCGAGTTCTCAAGTATATTCGGGCCCTCTACGCGAGTCCCATTTAACTTTCACAATTTTCAAAGTTTGTCTTTTTAATTTCTTCGTTTTCGAATCTTCTATTTGAATTGGACGTTCTACAAATTTTAAATTCTCATTTATTTCAACGTCTTTTAATGGCATAGCCAAAGATTCATCAGTTAAGCACTTACACAGATTCGAAACATGGAATACATCATGTATCCTTTGCATTTCCTCGGGCAGTCGCAATCGGTATGCAACAATGTCGATTCGTTCAAGTACCTCGAAAGGTCCAACGAATCAAGGACTCAATTTTCCTTTCTTACCGAAGCGAACAACTCCTTTCCAAGGCTAGACTTTTAGTAACACTTTGTCACCAACTTTGAATTCCAACGGCTTACGACAGACATCGGCGTAACTCTTTTGGCGATCACGTGCTGTCTTAAGTCGTTCTCGAATTTGGAGAATCTTTTCGGTGGTTTCTTGGACTACCTCGGGTCCAGATAATTGATTATCTCCAGTTTCAGACCAACACACGGGCGTTCTACACTTTCGACCATATAACGCTTCAAATGGTGCGGCTTGAATACTCGTGTGATAACTATTGTTATAAGAAAATTCCATTAGGGGTAAGTGGTCATCCCAACTTCCACCTAAGTCAATCACACAAGCTCGAAGCATGTCTTCCAACGTTTGAATAGTCCTTTCGCTCTGCCCATCAGTTTGTGGATGATAGGCAGTGCTAAGGTTAAGTTTCGTACCAAGAGCTTGTTGGAAGCTTTTCCAAAAGTGAGACGTAAAACTACTGTCTCGATCAGAAATTATAGACAACGGTACTCCATGCAAAGCAACGATGTTGTTCACATAAATACGCGCTAGTATATCCATTGAGTACGACTCATTGATCGGTATGAAGTGTGCGGATTTTGTCAATCTATCCACAATTACCCAGATAGCATTGTGTTGTCGAGTCATTTTCGGGAGTTTGGTAATGAAATCCATAGTAATTAACTCCCACTTCCATACAAGAAGTTCGGGTTGCTAAAGCAGTCCCGAAGGCTTTTGATGTTCAGCCTTGACTTGTAAACAAGTTAAACATTTCGCAACATGCGAAGCGACATCCCTTTTCATTCCATTCCACCAATAGTTTTCTTTAAGATTGTGGTACATTTTATCACTTCCGGGATGCATCATATACTTAGATTTATGAGCTTCGTTCAAGATTTTCTCACTCAAACCTCCAACGATTGGTACCCAAATTCTATTACCGAGTCTACGGATACCATCGTCACCCTTGACTAACGAGTCAATGGTTCCGTTACGTTTTTCGTCGGAGATTTGGTTCTCATTGATAGCTTGATTTTGAGCGGATTTGATTTGTTTGATGAGATCAATTTGGAGTTCTAGGCGCAACGCTCGGACTCTTTTGGGCTTTTCATGTTCTTTACGACTTAAGGCATCAGCCACGACGTTGGCTTTACCTTCATGGTAAACAATCTCGCAATCATAGTCATTGAGCGTTTCCATCCATCGCCGTTGGCGCATGTTGAGCTCTTTTTGATCGAAAATGTGTTTCAAGCTTTTATGATAAGTTTACACGGTAAATCTAACTCCATAGAGATAGTGTCTTCGTATCTTTAGTGCAAAGATTATGGCACCCAACTCTAGATCGTGAGTTGTGTAGTTCTTTTCGTGTACTTTGAGTTGACGAGAGGCGTAAGCTATTACTTTCTTACGTTGCATTAGTACACATCCCAAACCGGAGTGAGATGCGTCACTAAATACCACAAAGTCCTCAGTACCTTCTGGCAAAGCCTATATAGGTGCTTGGGTAAGCTTTTGTTTTAGTATATCGAACGCCTCTTGTTGCTTTGTTCCCCATTCATACTTGATGTTCTTGCGAGTTAAGGAAGTTAGAGGAACAGCTATTCGAGAAAAATTTTCAATGAACCTAAGGTAATAGCCGGCCAAACCTAAGAAACTTTGAATATCGGTTGGCGACTTTGGGACCTCCCACTTAGAGATAGCTTCAATCTTAGCAGGGTCCACTTGAATACCGTTGACGTTGATGATGTGACCAAGAAATTGCACCTCGTGCAACCAGAACTCGCATTTCGAGAACTTGGCGTAAAACTTCTCGGTTCTAAGAATTTCAAGCAAAGTTCGAAGATGGACTTCATGATCAGCCTTTGATTTAGAATAGATAAGTATGTCGTCGATGAAGACGATAACAAATTTATCCAAGTAAGGCTTACAGATTCGGTTCATCATGTCCATGAACGCAGCTGGGGCATTAGTAAGTCCAAACGGCATGATCGTGAACTCGTAATGTCCATACCTTGTTTTAAAAGCAGTCTTTGGGATATCTTCAGATTGGACTTTGAGTTGGTGATAGCAGGAACGAAGATTGATTTTAGAAAATAAACTAGCACCTTGAAGTTGGTCAAAAAGATCATCGATTAAAGGAAGTGGATAACGATTTTTGATTGTGACTTTGTTTAACGCACGATAATCGATACACATACGCATGGATCCGTCCTTCTTCTTGACGAATAGAATTGGCGCTCCCCAAGGTGACGAACTCGGTCGAATAAAGCCTTTCTCAAGAAGCTAATCGAGTTGTTTCTTCAACTCCTTCATTTCGGTTGGCGCTAAGCGATACGGAACTTTGGCGATTGGAGAAGTACCGGGAATGAGATCGATCCTAAACTCTACTTCGCGATTAGGAGGAATTCCGGGGAGTTCATATGGAAAGACGTCAGAAAAGTCAGAAACGATAGGAACGCTTTTGATTTATTTTGGCTTTGACTCTTCAGTGACATAGGCCATGAATGCGAGGCATCCTTGATTCAAACATTTGTTAGCCCTAATCATGGAGATTATGCTAACTTGGCCAGCGTCTTTGTCCCCTTCAATTCTAATCGTTCGTTTATCGGGGGCTTGGAGTTCAACGGTTTTGCTATTGCAGATGATACAGGCATGGTTATTAGATAACCAATCCATACCAAGTACAATGTCAAAACCAGCCAAACTCATGGGCAACAAACAGATAGGCAGAATATAACCAGCTAGAAGTATTTTTCCGTTGTCAAGGGCTTCGGAAATTTTAACGATTTCGCCACTAGCAGTCTCGACGCTTAGAGTTTTATCTAATTTTGTTAGGGGTTCGTTTAATAGACTACAAAAACTATAATCTATAAAACTCAAATTGGCACCTGAATCAAATAAAATTCTAGCATAGGTGTCGTTGACTAGAAACGTACCGGTAATGGTTTCCGGCATATCAGCGGCTTTCTTTGTGTCGAGTACGAAGACTCGAGTGTTTCCCTTTTTGTCTTTGCCACTTCCACCCGCACCACCAGTCGCGGGTTTGTTTTTTGGGCACTCGAAACTTAAATGGCCCGTCTCCTTGCAATTGTAGCAAGTCATTTTCTTCTTCCAGCAATCAGTAGCCGCATGACCCGTACGGTTGCATGATTCACACACCTTTGGAGGCGGAGCAAAGTTGCAATGACCTTTGTGGTACCTTCTACAGGTCTTGCATGGCGTAGCGTTAGAATTGAATCGATTTTGACTTACGCCTTTGCCCTTGTAGTTGGTGCTTCCTCCAGCTTTCCCTTGGGTGGTTGTTGTTGTAACCTTCTTGTCCTCTTCCTTATTGCGGACATGCCGCCCATCAAGTAACCAGCCAACTCCATTGCAGAGTCAGCGGTTGAGGTAAGTGTGACCTTACCATGTCGCGGATTTCCCGCGACAGTCCCCAAATATATCGAGTAAATTTGCGGGATTCAGGATGAACCAGCTGGGGAACCAGATGTTAATATTCATGAAACTTGGTGTTGTATTCACGAAGATTTGTCCCTATGATCTTGAGATTTAGAAATTTCGTTTGGATCTGGTCGGTTTCATGCATGGGACAAAACTTTCCCATCACAATTGCCTTAAACTCATCCCAAGTTAGGCCATACATCACATCTCTCCCCTTACTCATCAACAAAGCATTCCACCACTCGTGCGCTTCTCCTTTAAACATTAGGGCGGAATATTGAATCTTCTCCTCATCGGAGCACTTGCTTGTTATTACGATTGTTTCCATTTCCTCAAGCCACCTCACAGTTGTGATGGCTCCTTTGTCATAATGGAACTCTTTCGGTCCATAGTATTTGAAATCCTTAAACGAACACCCACAAATTTTGAGTTTCTTGAACTCACGCCTAACTCCACCATCGGCGTTAGACTCATGAACACTTTCCTCGACTCGAGACGGTTTCGGACGGGATTTAACGGATTTGGAAGGATTAACAGACCGAGAATTTTTAGTTGTCTAGATTGAGAATGTCTAGATTGAGATCTAAATTCAGATTCTTCCCCTAACCGCTTTCTTGATCATCTTTTGAATTTTATTCATGTATTTTTCGGGAATTTCTCCCTCTCGCTCGTTCTCGGGGACTTTCCCCTTGTCTTTTCTCTCTTTTCCTTTTCGAGCATTTTCGTTGTTATTACTTTGTTCAGACATATTTCTTTTTCTTTTTCAACTTATATCTGAAATTTTTAACAACGTTTCTTTTATTAAACACACATTTTATTTCACATACATATATATATCATAAAAGATATATATATATTTATTTTACAATACATATTCGTATATATATATATCGTTCCTACGATATATATATATATATATAGATCATTCTATCATTATTTCAAGAACGTTTTAACGTTCTTATTACAAACATATTACACATGTCATACAAAGCTATTTTACACATAACATCCTTCTTCACCATCTTCAGTCCTTCAAGAACTTCTTCACAAGTTTCGTTAGTTTGGTGCACTTACGAAGGAGTGTTTCTCCCACCTTCTTCTTTTTCTTTCCTTCCTCGGCCACCTTCTTCCTCCAATCGTCGGTTTCGTGTAGAGCGCGATCCAAATGTTCTTCATACGATTGCGGGACTATGTTGGGGTATCCATACTGTGGAGGTGGTTCGCGGTAACCCAATGTCACCATCTCATAGTGATTCCTTGGTTCTAGATATGGAACGTAAGTCATGTCGGATGCAAGGTAGAGGAAAGTCTTGGCAGCTTGGTTCTGTTCTCTGATCTCATCAGCTTGTTCTTCTATTGATGGAATCCTTCCTTGGAATGGTGGGAAGCTTGACGAAGCTTGATTCCTGAGTTTCTCGAGATATTGGACTTATGGATCAACAGAACCGTAACTTGGGTTTTGGGAAGTGAGTGATCCTTCCATTGAGCTTGACATCTCGTTGGGATTTTCAGTATACTCTTCTTCCGGTTCTTCCTCAGACTCTTCTTCAGTGTCCTCCTCTTCTTCGGATCCTCCTCTTCTTCGGGTTCCTCTTCTTCTTGTTCGTCCTCTTCCATGGATTATGTAGTCTCATTGTTTATTGGGGGCATCTGGAAAATTTCACAGGGCATCATTACCCTCATTCTCGGTTTGCAGGACGGTCCTTCTCCATTTTTGGGTTGAGAGTTAACTTCATTAGCGGTGAAGTTTCCGGTATTCCATCGTCGTTGATCGGAGTGGCATTTCATCCAGTCGGAGGATGAGGATCTTGGTTCTTCTTTGATAGGTAAATTGGAAAGGAAAGCATAGGATGGATGAGGATTTGGTAGATACCCGGTTTGATAGTATTGCGGTACCTCCGAGGGTTGGTAAGTGGGGATCTCCGTTGGATGGTACGTCGGTATTTCGGAGGGATTATACATCGGCATTGTTGGTGAATGGTAACTTGAGTGTATTGGTGGCTCATTTCCTTGTTTTGGTGGACTATCGGGAATGTCTATTGGGTAGTGTTTGCTTCCGGGGTAATATACGGGTTTGGTCAAATCATGTTCCACATCTTGGTCTAAGTATGCTTCATAATAACCATCGCTCATGTTGTCTTTGGGGTAAGGTTCAGCGATTCCGGCTTCCTTGGCTTTGCGTATAAAGTTCCCTATATGAGCTTTGAACGACATCTAATATTATGGGTGGTTTAGAATGTGAAGAGGGAAAGAAAGGTTACCAGGCTATCTTATCCCTAAAACAAATAAACAATTATTTCCTATACTTGGATCGAAGCTTGGGTATTGTTTTATGATACCCAATTCGCTAAGATCGATGACTCTGATACCAACCTGTCACACCTCCATCTTAGGCCTAGGAGTGCGACCAACAGTTGGTACCACAATTGTAAATAAATCAGAGTTACGTTTGTAAGCGGAAGTCTTGTAAATCTTTAAGGATCAAAATGTAATATATATATATATATATAACAAAAGGCGGGATTATAAAATTCCTGTTTAAGTTGTTAACAAAACATTATAATTACAAACCACCTATTTTAATATGTTAAGTGTTTTACAAAATAAATCCGAGCCATCGGATTAAAGTATAGCACTTCGAAGTTCCAAGCGCTAATCTTGTTCACCTGCAAAATGTAAGAAAATACGTCAGCAACGAATGCTGGTGAACACGCTGACGCAAAAATATTTTCTTTTACTTTACTACCCCTCGAGACTACGCATGCCTCGGCCCATCGTGGCTTAGGAATAACAAAGTCAAACAACATATTATAAACTCGAGCCTCTACTCTAGGTCACCTCAGCAAACACCGCAACGTTCAACTTAGTTAAGTACCCGTAAATATACACGACGGTCGTACTCCTTGCAGGAGAGCGTCCTACGACCAAGGGTAGTGCGGTGTGCCCACCGCGTAGTACCACCTATGTAAGGATCCAGACACACGTATACCACAGCCTAAGGGCTAGGTTTATACCCTTATTTATAACGGTTTTAGGAACACATAGTTCCTTGTAAACAATTTTCATATAACACGTTTGACTTATTTAAAAACAAATTTATAAAAGTTTGGGGGCGTATTCACCTTATCGCTTTAGTTTAACTTCGCCCTATACCTAACTTCGCTACAAGAACTGTCAATTATAATCGCCCAGTTAGGTTGACGGATGAACAATCAGATGTTGATTTCCTGTATATAAATGTGCGATTAAGAGATAAAGCTCCCAATTAACATCATCGTAACCTCCAATCGATCATAAACCAAGTTTCAAGAGTTTTCAATACAAACCGAGTTAAAACTTACTAAAGGAACTAGATTAACACACAAGAGATATGAATTACACCATTATAGAGGCCAACGAACCTTAAAATCAGACCAAAAACTGTTAAAACCAAATTTGATTCAAAGTATAACTTCGCCGAGGGTTTAATAAGAGAAAGTTTGACCTCGTTTGACCCCTTTGCCACTTATATACTTTTGGAAAACCCAGGGGCGAAGTTAAAACAACTTCGCCCTTTAGCCAACTTCGCCCCTTAGTCAACCCATAGTCAACTTCGCCCTCCATCTAACTTCGCTAATAGCGAAGATAATTAAAATTTAGTTAAAAATAAAACGATAAAAAACAAGTAACCAAAAGTTTAAGAAGTTAAACCATAAGAAAGAATGCATAACAAAAGTTAAATAACTAAATAAACGGGATCAAATTTCAGTCTAGCAGAAACCCAGCGTGTGTTTAGAAAATATCCTAACAAAAATCATACTGATTAAGAGGCTGTCACACAGATCCATGTTCAGCGGTATTATGACATAGAGAAACAGGTTGTAGGCAGGTATAAAACTTAGTATGGTTTTCATTGCTTCTGTGATACGGATTAGGTTCAATTAAGCTCAAAATTTAGATGGACATCACATAAGAGATTGTGATGCCTCCTATCTATTCTCAAGGTGTATTTGGCTTTCCCCAAGTCACCCCGACTTGACTTCGACCCGTAGTGTCTGATCAATCAATATTCATATGTCGACCTTCCGATTCGTCCTCCCGAACTTTCTTATACTTTGAAATATTCTTTCTTGCCCCTTTCTTGATATTTTTAATCAGATAATCTTCATAAGGCTTAACGATAATAATAAATTTTTTTTAGGATAATCCAACTGCAAGTCCCGAATCTGGATCACTGCAGAAACGTAACACTATCTTCGCGGGAATCAGAACACTCACGGGCTCGTGTATGACTGGGTAATCACTTTTCTGCCTATCATTCGGAGGGATGTAAGTGGAGACATGCACAACTCAAAATGACTCTCCACAGTAAATCGAGAAGATTTAGTTTGTATCACTTCTACTTTTACGCTCCATAGAAAGCTACCATAACATACAATGACTGTTCTAGAGTCTTTTAGGCCTAATTACTTCACCGGTTAAGCACGCAAAATCAGTTTATCTATCACTTTCCAACGTTGGGTCAATTTTCATTTTTAACACCAATAAAGAAACTTCTTGTGAAGTTATAGACTGAAAAATTATATCATTTCCCTAAAAAATTTTTTTTAATTCAGACGCCCCGATCAAGTCAAAATCTTTAGGTAAACGGCTATCCGGAAGATCCAGTGGATCAGCCGGACAGACCACATACGAGTATGTGTCCCTCCAACTAAGTATGAACGACTAATTTTAAGCGAAAGAATAAAAACTCATCATAAACCGGCCCGGTCGCTTTCAGTCATCTGGCTAATGGTTATCCTTATAGTTTACACGTAGATGTAAGGACCAAACATATTCATGGAATATGTCCTTCAAACTTGAGCAATTGACATAATTTTAAGCGATAGTGATGTTTTTTTTAAAAGAACAATAAGGAAAACAAGGTTACTCGGGATTGATCATCCCATTAAGCTCAACAAGGTTTTGAAAACGGGATCGGTCAAAAGATTTTGTTAAAAGATCGGCAAAAATTATCCAGTGAATCAACCTTTTCAAGCATAATTAATTTCTTCTCAGCACAATCCTGTATAAAATGATGACTAATGTCAATATGTTTAGTTTTACTGTGTTTAACGTGATTGTTAGTTACTAAGATTGCGGCAGTGTTATCAATGCAAATAGGAGTTTGAGTGAAATTCATACCATAATCGCGCATTTGCTGTTGTATCCATAAAACTGGGAGCAGCAGTTCAATGCTGCCATGTATTCTGCTTCGCAGGTGGATATGGCTACAGAGGTCTGCTTCTTGCACTGCCACGACACCAATCTTCCTCCGAGTAACTGACATCCTCTGGTTGTTGACTTCCTGTTCTGATTGCAACCTCCATAGTCAGAGTCGGTATATGCTACCAAATCCAGTTCTCCTCCTTTCGAGTCCCAGAGTCCCAGCTTGGGCTTTCCTTTAAGATATCTCAAGATCCTCTTCACTCCCTTCATGTGCGATTCCTTCGGGTTGGCCTGAAAACGAGCACAAAGACAAACTGCAAACATAATGTCAGGTCTAGATGCAGTTAGATACATTAAAGAACCTATTATTGCCCGATATTGAGTGGGATCCACATCTTCATCACTGTCGGAATCAGCACCCAGTTTGTGGTTGATGCAGATTGGAGTGTCAAATGGGGTACTACCATCCATCTTAAAGCGTTTAAGCACATCATGGACATACTTCGTTTGATGAATAAACATGCCATCTTTCTTCTGATCTACCTGCAATCCCAAAAAGAAAGTTAATTCGCCCATGGCGCTCATCTCAAACCTTTTCTTCATGACTGCTTCAAACTCCTGACACATAGAAACTCTTGAGGCAGCAAAGATAATATCGTCCATATAAACCTGAACGAGTAGAAAATCACCCCCTTTCCGGTTTACAAACAAAGTACTGTCGATCTTTCCCCTCTCAAACACATCCTCTAGCAAGTAATCTGACAAAGTTGCATACCAGGATCGAGGTGCCTGATGTAATCCTTATAATGATTTGCTCAGTTTGTACACATGATCAGGAAAATCTGGGTCAGGAAAACCCGAAGGTTGTTTGACATATACCACCACATCAACTTTTCCATTAAGAAATGCACTCTTCACATTCAACTGGAACACTTTCATCTCTTTGTGTGTAGCATATGCCAGAAACAGCGAATTGCCTCCAATAAAACACTTCGTTGTAATCGATTCCTTTCTGTTGATTAAACCCTTTAACTACCAATCTTGCCTTGTTGCGAATGATTACCCCCTTCTCATCTCTCTTACACTTGAATACCCACTTTGTACCAATAACATTCACATCTTGTGTTTTTCAACTAACTGCCATACTTCCATCTTTTCAAACTGTGTCAGCTCTTCCTGCATGGCTTCAACCGACGAGCTATCCTTCAGTGCCATTTGATAATTCTTTGGTTCTATCTGACTGATGAAGCAGGCATACAAGCATTCATTTATAATACCGGTGTCTTTAATGCTTTCATACACACATGTGTTTTCATCCAAGCTTCTTCTAGTGCGCACACCATCAAAAGGATTACCGATCACATTTTCTAAAGGGTGATTCTTGTGAATTTTGGTGGTCTGTACTGGACCGACTTCCAGATCATTCTCAAGATTTGAAGAGAGTTCATCAGAGTGAGGCTGAGTGTGAAATGGATTATAGAATTCATCTTCATTCGAGACAGCTGGAGTTTCAACCGCACTTGACGAGGTTGGTTGATTTTCATTATATTGCGGATGTTGTACAATGGCCTCCTCTTCGTCATACAACATCTGTGTGGCCATGTTCTCATCAATGTCTGCAAAATCCAAGTAAGGTACGTTAAAAGATTTTAATAGCTTATCATAGTCGAAAGCCTCTGCTGGTCCCATGCTAGGCCTTGGTGATTTGTAACTAGTAATGTCAGTGTTACAGACCACCTCAACCTTGCTGTTTGATAGATTAAAGAATCTTCTGTTGGGTGTCCGAACAACATAGCCAACTAAGATACCTTCGTCAGCTTTTTCACCAAATTTAGAGTCAATCTTTAATATCGAACATGGGGACCCGAAAGGTTCAAGACCTTTCAAATTTGGCTTTCTACCATGCATAAGTTCATAATAGGTTTTATTTAATCTTTTAACAGTTAAAACACGATTAAGGATATAACAGGCTGTAGCAACAGCCTCATCCTAGAACACCACGAGAAGTTTAGCATCTGCCAGCATGGTCCTGGCGCCTTCGATTAGGGTTCTATTCTTCCTTTCAGCTACTCTATTCTGTTGCGGAGTGTATGGGGCGTTGTACTGATGTTTCTATCCCTTTATGCGAACAAAACATCTCCATCTGATAGTTTTTGAACTCATGTACCATTATCACTTCTGATGTACTTAACCTTTCTCCCAACAATATTTTCCACCTTCGTAATCAAGTTAATTACCAACTGAACTGTTTCATCTTTTGTCTTCAGAAAATAGACCCAAGAGTATCGTGAGTAATCATCGGTTACCACCAAACAGTACGACGTTCCTCTTAGACTTTTACATTCACAGGACCAAAGAGATTCATGTGAAGCAAGTCCAAGGTGCTGACAATTGAGTTAATCTTCTTAGAGTGATGAGGCTTCTTGTGCTGTTTTCTTTTCTTGCATGACACACATTGATCTTCAAAATTGAAATTTTTCAATGGAACCCCAAGTACCAGCCCATTCTTGACAATGTAGTTCATCTTGCGAAGGTGAATATGACCCATTCTTCGGTGCCACAACTCTGACTCAGATTCTGTTGCTTTTGATAGAAGGCATGACTCTTCTATCGCCATCTCGGTTGATCTCATATCCATTACATATGTGTTCTTTTCTCTTGGAGCCTTCATCACAACCCAGGTCTCTGGTATCTTGAAACCAGGATAAAGTACGAGCGCCTCATCTTTAGTAAAATGAACGGTGTATTCTTTGTCACAAATCTGAGAGACACTCAACAGGTTGTGCTTCAACTCTTCCACAAAATTCACTTTTTCCAACTTTATTCTTCCATTTGTCACAATCCCAATACCAGTAATTCTTCCTCCACTTTCTCCTGCAAAACTAACCCTTCCTCCTTGAACAGTCTTCCAATCACGTAACAATTTCTTGTTACCAGTCATGTGCCCGGGAACAGCCACTGTTAACAACCCACATATTGTTTATAGCCCTGCTCAATTGTTCCTACACAATTAAAGAGATAGATTAAAATCTGGGGAGTGTTCATTGATTAAACCTGTTATCCAGCATCCAGTACCTTGGTTACCCAATGTTATTTTGAGGAGAGTTTCTATAAGTTCTGAAAGGTAAATTTCTAGATGACTATCTATGAGGCCATCCAAACCTTCGTGAATTTTTAGCGTTAATGGAATTATAATTGTTGGTTTGGTGATTCACTAGGAAAAAACGAGACTGGTTTCTTTGAAATCTTGGATTAGTCCAATGATTGAAATTTGATGTGTTAGCATTCTTACCAGCATCATATTTGGTATTCGTTTTATTCTCAGTTTTAGTTGGCCTCATATTTCTAGACTTCCTTTGTTTCAGAGGACAGTTACTGACAAAGTGTCCTATCCTGTTGCATCTAAAACAACTTCTGTTCGAACTATTCTTGTTGTTTTGAACATTCGTCTCAAAAGTTGTTGAAGATGATGAGGTGTTGGTACATGTTTGTCAGTAGTTCATAGTCTAGTATTTGTTATCGAGTCTGTAATATAGTTAATGGTTTGTTTATGGTTTGTTTTGTAAACTAGCGAAGTTATCAGCAAGTTCGCTATGGCGAACTTGCTGATCTAGCGAGGTTACTGACAACTTCGCCAGTGGCGAAGTTGTCGTGTTTAAATAGAACGTTTCAGCAGAGAACGTGTGTTAGGGTTTTGGTTTTACGTTTTGTTTCGTTTTGTTCTCTGTAACAGTGACCTACTGTCACGGGTTTGGTTATTCAATATAACGTGTTTACCTTATAGCTCGTGTTCATTGTTCGTGTATTCAATCTATACAATATCTACGCTCGTATCTATATACGCAGGGATTCCGCACCTGCGTTGTTAGAGATTTCCCGTATACGATCCACGTCCAGGAACCTACAATTGGTATCAGAGCCATCGGCTCGATTGTGAGGTTCGGGATTTCACGCGGGTGTAGATTTCGTCTCATTTCGGGTGTTACCGGGACGAGTTTTTGGTGTGTTTAATCATTCAAGCTACCTACCAGTGTGTTTAAGCCTTTAAACCTTCAAAATTCTCGTTAAAATCCGAGTTTCAGATCTGAACTGTTCTTCGTGTTCATCGGGCGAAGTTACCGTTCATCGGGCGAAGTTGCTGAATTCAGGCGAAGTTGCCGTCACTGGAGATTAGGGTTTCGGCGAAGATATAGGGATTAGCGAAGTTAACCACAACTTCGCTTACCTCATAAGTTCGCCACAGCGAAGTTATCCGTAACTTCGCTTACCACCCAACTTCGCTTACCACCCAACTTCGCTTACATCCTAAGTTCGCCCATTTTAAGCGAAGTTATTTTTAACTTCGCCAAGCCAAGCGAATTTAAGATCCGCGAAGTTCTTGTTCAGCGAAGTTAACTTCCAGCGAAGTTATTCTTAACTTCGCCATCTGAGCTGTTTTAATATTTTTTTTGTGTTTTTTTCAGGTTTTTTTTTTTTTCAGGTTTTTGCAAGGATGTCCGCGATTAACATCTCAGATTTAGTCAAGATGGAGGTAGAGGCGGGGTCAGCCACTAAGGCCCCGAGGTTGATGAAGGGAACGGACTTCGTGGCGTGGAAGGACAGGTTCATCCAGTATATCAAATATCAGGACGCCAAGATGTGGGTGTGCATGCAGGATGGATATGTACCTCCAACCATGCAATACGAAGGACGTGATGTGGTTAAGAAGTACAGTAAGATGGATGACGAGGAGAAGAAAATGTACGAGGCTGAGAGTAAGGCCCATGCTGCTATTACTATGGCACTACCTCAAGAAGTTCTTCATACATTCCGAAAGTACACTTCTGCAAGAGAGCTCTGGGATGCTCTGGAAAACAGATTCGAGGGGAACGTGGGTATACGTGCCTCAAAAATTAAACTTTTAAAAACCCAATTCTCCGTCTTCAAATATTTGAAGAATGAATCCTTAGATGATATTATCACCCGATACTATCACTTAATGACAGAGCTTAGCAACTATTCAATTGCCTATCGAGAGGAGGAGATCGTTGAAAAGCTTCTAGATGCTCTCCCACCGAAGTGGGAAATGTACACCGTGTTAATGAGGGAAGACAGAGACTTTCCTAACTGTGACTTAGAGACTGCAGTAAACAAGCTCAGAACTTATGAGCTAAATATGGTACGAAAGGAGACACCTACAGACCAGATACAAGACCCTGGTATGTATGGTGCTAAAGTTAACTCAGGCTCAAGTTCAAGGCCTGAATCTGCTGCATTTTATTCGAAGGGGGAGTCAGGTTCTGACTCTGCACATGAAGGAAATGTTTCTGTGAACTCAAATGGGGACGTATGTTTTGTTGCTGGAGGATCTAGTGCTTCAAAGCCTCAATCCTCTACAAGTGGTTATTCAGCTGGTCCCACAAGCAATAATTACACCAAGATGCCTATGAGTGTAAAATCTGCTGAAGAGCAGTTTGCAGTCTACGCTTCATTTATTGCTTCATACGAGAATTATATCCAGGGGAAGATTGTGGACCCTGCCGTTCTTGATGAGGATTATGACCAGATTGATGCTGACGATTTGGAAGAAATGGATTTGCAATGGCAAATGGCAATGATCGTGAGACGGGTAAAACGTTTTATGAACAAAACAGGAAGAAAGTTTGTTGGTGGTAGGCCTGGATTTGACAAATCAAAAGTAAGGTGCTACAATTGTCAACAGTTCGGGCACTTTGCTAGGGAATGTAGGAATGAGAGAGTTGAACGGGGACAAGTTAGGCCTAACCAACACTCTGGAATTAACCGCGAGATCAATGCCATGTTAACTAGAGAGGCAGGAGAATACAACTGGAACCAACACTCAAGTGGTTTGGGTGAACAAGCACACATGGCTGAGACTGAAGCTGTAGAAGTTGAGAAGGTTGATGGAGAGAAGAAAGCAAATGAAGAAGAAACTGCTTTCATGGCGAACGATCAGGATGGTAGATCCAAGGTATGTCCCAAAATTATTTGTGCTAATTGTGAAAATTTGACTGAGCAACTAACCAATATAACTGATCAGTATGTCAAATTAGATGCTGAGTTTAAAACTGTTAAAGAAGATCACCATTTCATTAAAGCAAGAGAAAACAGTTATAAAGTTAAGATAAAGGCTTGTGAAAAAGACATTAAAAGTCTTAAAACTAAACTTGCTGAGAAAATAGAAATTATTGATCTTAGTTATGAGGTTTTGGAAGAAAAGACAAAATTGATTGCTGATAGAGATAAACAGATTGCTGACCACCAGGTAAAGGTGGTGGAACTGAACCGCAAACTTGAGCAGTTCAGAAACTCCTCGGCTATCCTTGATCACCTTGTGAGTGATCCAAGTACCTCTGCAAAGAGGGCAGGAATCGGATACCACGAGGTTCCACCACCCTTTAACCATAATTACACTTATAATCCAAGTGTTCAGAAATCTGTTGATTTTGAGATTGCTCAGTCAACCCCAATTAGAATTACTAGTGTCAAACCAAGTGTTAGCTGTGGCGAAACAAGTTCGCCTGTTTCTAGTGTGAATATTTCTGTATCAAGTCCAGTCTCATCAGATTCGGATATGTTGTCCGAATCTGGTCAGACAAAAGAAAAGGTAGAATTACCCACCAGTGGAGATAATGATAAAGTTTCTAAAAAGAGTTCTCCACTCAATCCGTACGTCCCACCTTATGTGAGACGAACGGCTGATAATACTACCTCTACATCCAAACCAACATTTGACAAGAAAATGGAGAGTAGATGTTGCTTTAGATGTAACAGGTTAGGACATCTTGTTGCAGATTGTCCTTTGAAACCGAGATTTAGAGATGTGAAGCCAAATAAAAATGAGAATAAGCGTCATTTTATTCCAGCTAAAAATGAAAACTTTAAAAATTGCCAAAATGTAACGAATTCAAGTTTTCATAAAAACCAACCTCATTTTTACAACCAAACCACAAGAAATAACACTTTCTATTCTCAAAGGTTTGGAAGGCATTACACTCAATCTGCAGGGAGATTCCCTAACAGGACGTACAGAAATTATCCTGACGCTAACTTGAGAAAGCCAGGGTACGGGATGTATCGATCCAAGACCAACTGGTCTTGGGTCCCAAGATTCTAACTCATTGTTTTATTGTGCAGGAACAGTTGAACAGGGCTGCCAACAATCTTTGGATTGTAGATAGCGGCTGTTCCCGGCACATGACTGGCAACAAACACTTGTTGCAAGATTTAAAACCTGTTCAGGGAGCTAGAGTTAGTTTTGCTGGTGAAAGTGGAGGACGAATAACTGGAAGAGGAACAGTGTCAAATGGGAGGATGACACTAGAGAATGTGAATTTTGTGGAGGAGTTAAAGCACAATCTGCTAAGCGTGTCGCAGATTTGTGATAAAGATTATACTGTCCATTTCACGAAAGATGAAGCGATTGTGTTAAAGCCTGGTTTTCAAATACCAGAAGAATGGATTGTGATGAAAGCTCCACGTGAGACAAACACTTATGTGATGGATATGAGGTCAACTGTAATGTTAACTGGAGAATCATGTTTACTGACAAAAGCTAGCGAATCTGAATCGGAGCTGTGGCACAGGAGGATGGGACATATTCATCTTCGGAAGATGAACTACCTTGTCAGAAATGGGCTTGTGATTGGTGTTCCTTTAAAAAATTTCAACTTTGAAGATAAATGTATTGCATGCAAGAAAGGAAAACAACATAAGAAAAGCCATCTCACCAAGAAGATTAATTCAATAGGTGGTACTCTAGAGTTACTTCATATGGATCTCTTCGGTCCAGTGAATGTACAAAGTCTTGGCGGTACTTCCTACTGCTTGGTGATAACTGATGATTACTCGCGATACTCGTGGGTATACTTTCTGAAAACTAAAGATGAGACTGCTCAGATGGTAAAGAATCTAATTACAAAAGTTGAGAATATCATGAGCAAATCAGTTAAGTACATCAGAAGTGACAATGGGACGGAGTTCAAAAATTTTGAAATGGAAATCTTCTGTCTTCAGAAGGGCATTGAGCATCAATTCAGCGCTCCGTATACTCCACAACAGAATGGAGTGGCTGAAAGGAAGAACCGAACGTTGATAGAAGGAGCCAGAACTATGCTGGCTGACTCAAAACTTCCTGTGATGTTCTGGGCTGAAGCGGTGGCTACAGCCTGCTATGTTCTGAATCGGGTGTTAACGGTTAGAAGCTTGGAAAAACGTGTTATGAGCTTATGCAAGGAAGGAAGCCCAACTTGTGCGGTCTTGAGCCATTTGGGTCTCCTTGTTCGATTTTGAAGCCTAACTCGAAATTTGGGGAAGTAGCTGATGAGGGAATCCTCGTTGGTTACGTTGTTGGGACCCCCAACAGACGGATCTTCAATACTTCCACTTGCAAGGTGGAGGTGGTCTGTAACACTGACATTACTAGTTACCAACCGCCAAAACCAAGCAATGGACCGGCGGAGCTCTTTGACTATGTTAAACTTTTTAAGTCGTTTAACGTGCCTGATCTGGAGATTTCTGAAGTGGAAGAAACTACTGCGACGAAGATGATTTTTGATGAGGAAGAGAATTTACTGCACCATCAGATGACTGAAACATCTCAACCTTCCACATCAAACCCTTTCAATACCCCTGCGGCCTCAACTGAAGACGAATTCATTAATCCGTTTCACTCTCAGCCTGAAACAACCATAGATGAGCTCTCTTCAAACTTAGAAGACAATCTGCATGTCGGTGCTGTACCGACCACGAGAATTCACAAGAATCACCCACTGGAGAATGTTATAGGTGATGTGTCCTCCGGTGTACAAACCAGAAGTAGTTTGACCGAGAACACCTGTGTCTATACCAGCATAAGAGACACAGGTATACTGAATGAATGTTTGTACTCCTGCTTTATAAGCCAAATTGAACCAAAAAATTATCAAATGGCTTTAAAGGACAGCTCGTGGGTCGATGCCATGCAGGAAGAGTTGGCTCAGTTCAAGAAGATGGAAGTGTGGACTTTGGTTGAAAAACCAAAGCATGTGCATGCTATAGGCACAAAATGGGTGTTCAAATGCAAGAGAGATGATAAGGGAATAGTCGTGCGTAATAAGGCGAGGCTGGTGGTTAAAGGTTTCAATCAACAAGAGGGTATTGATTACAATGAAGTTTTCGCTCCTGTTGCCCGGTTAGAAGCAATTCGACTGTTTTTGGCATTTGCTGCTTTTAAGAAGATGAAGGTTTTTCAGTTGGATGTTAAGAGTGCGTTCCTTAACGGGAAAGTTGATGAGGTTGTGTATGTTGAGCAACCTCCGGGTTTTCCAGACCCGGACTTTCCTGATCACGTATACAGGTTGAGCAAGGCATTATATGGGTTACATCAGGCTCCTCGGGCCTGGTATTCAACTTTATCTGATTACTTGCTGGAAAATGGTTTCGAGAGGGGGTTGATAGACAGCACGCTTTTTGTAAAGAGAGATGGATGTGACTTCCTGCTGGTTCAAGTCTACGTGGATGACATAATTTTTGCAGCCACAAGAGTATCCATGTGTCAGGATTTTGAGGACGTCATGAAGAAACGATTCGAGATGAGTGCAATGGGTGAACTAACTTTCTTTTTAGGTTTGCAGGTGGATCAAAGGAAGGATGGTATGTTCATTCATCAAACGAAATATGTTCATGATGTGCTGGAAAGATTCAAGATGGGGGACAGTTCTCCATTTGACACACCAATCTGCGTCAATCACAAACTGGGAACTGAATCAGACGGTGACGCGGATGTGGACCCTACTCAATATCGGGCGATAATAGGTTCTTTGATGTATTTAACTGCTTCTAGACCTGATATTATGTTTGCTGTTTGTCTTTGTGCTCGTTTCCAGGCAAACCCAAAGGAATCTCACATGAAAGGTGTGAAGAGGATCTTGCGGTACCTCAAAGGCAAGCCGAAACTAGGGTTGTGGTACCCGAAAGGTGGAGACTTTGAACTGATAGCATACTCGGATTCTGACTATGGTGGTTGTAATCAGAGTCGGAAGTCAACAACGGGAGGCTGCCAATTTCTTGGAGGAAGATTAGTTTCATGGCAGTGCAAGAAACAAACATCGGTTGCAATTTCAACATGTGAAGCTGAATACATGGCAGCATCCAACTGCTGCTCCCAGGTTTTATGGATTCAGCAACAATTGCGCGACTACGGTTTGAATTTTCTACTCTCTCCCATTTTAATTGATAACACTGCCGCAATCTCAGTCATTAACAATCCCGTGAAGCATAGTAAAACAAAGCATATTGACATTCGTCATCACTTCATACGGGATTGTGCTGAGAAGAGACTCATAAAGATCGAAAAAGTTGATACTCTTGAAAATCTTGCTGACTTGTTCACAAAAGCTTTTGATAAATCAAGATTTCTTAACCTGATTGAGCTTAACGGGATGGTCAATCCCGAGTAACCATGTTCTACCTTAAAAAAAAAAAAAAAAAAAAAAAAAAAAAAAAAAAAAAAAAAAATGTCTTTATTGCTTAAAATTAGTCGGTTATCTCAGTTTGATGGACATCTCCTCGGATATGTTTTGGTCCTTGTTTTCGATTTAGGAGATGAGGATAGCCATTAACCGGAAGACTGAAAGTAACTGGGGCAGTCTTGACATGTTTTCTTTCAGTTGCTGAAAATTAGTCGGTCATTCTTAGTAAGAAGGACACATACTTGTATGTGGTCGGTCCAGTTGATCCAAGGATCTTCAGGATAGCCGTTTACCTGATGACTTTGACATGATTGGGGCAATTGAAGTCAAAATTTTTTTGGGAAATGAAATTACTTTTCAAGTCTATTACTTCGTAAGAAGTTCTTTGCTATGTTTAACAGAAAATTGATCCAACCTTGGAAAATGATAGATATACTGATTGTGTGTGCTTAGCTAGTGAAGTTATTAGGCTTAAAAGGCTTTAGAACAGTCATTGTATGTCATGGTGATTTTAATGGTGCGTAAAAGTGTATGTGATACTAACTTAAATTTACTCGAATTTATGTGGAAACTCCTTAAGAGTTTTGCATGGCTTCATACATATCTTTTCGAATGATAGGCAGAAAGGCGACTACCCAGTCATACACGAGCCCGTGAGTGTTCTGATTCCCGTAAAGAAAGCATCTCAAGACACTGCAGTGATCCAGATTCGGGACTTGCAGTAGTTTAGTACTCCGATGTAAATACTGATGTTGATTCAAAAAAAAAAAAAAAAAAAAAAAAAAAAAAAAAAAAAAAAAAAAAAAAAAAAAAAAATAATAATAAATTTTATTCATGTATCATTTTTGTACTTATGAGAAATAGTGACAATCAAGACGAGAACCGAGACTTCTCAAGATTTCTCAAGTTTGGAGTAAGAAGAAAACGGGAAGCAGACAACAAGTATCTACAAGTTAATCAGACACTATGGGTCGAAGTCAATTCGGGGTGACGTGGGTATAGCCAAATACGCTTTGAGAATAGATAGAAGTCATCATTACCTCTGAGTTGTTGCCATCTTAAATTTTTGAGCTTAACTGAACCTTAATCCGTATCACAGAAACAATGATAACCATTTAAGTTATTACATGCTTACAACCTGTCTCTCTATGTCATAATACAGCCAAACACGGATCCAAGTGACAGTCACATAGCTAGTATGATTCCTGTTCGGATCTTTTCAAAAACGTAGTGCTCCCTGACTAGACTGAAATTTGATCCCTTATTTCGTTAAAATTATATAAGTATTTTCTGTTACGTAGTTATTTTATTTTTATTATTTTATTATTATTGGTTACTTGGACATAATCATTTTAGTTATAACTCTTTTTGGAAGTTTTCAAGGTTAAATGACAGATTTTTCAAACTTAAAGGGCTGATTTTGAAGGTACTGGCGAAGTTGTTGAATTTGGCGAAGTTGTTGAATTTGGCGAAGTTGTGCTTAACTTCGCCATGGCGAAGTTAATCGTAACTTCGCCAGACACAACTCCGCCCTATATACGTTATGTCACTGTGCTCATTTGTTATCTTCCGGCGAACATATATTCACTAAACCCTACGGCAATCTTTATACTCAATCGTCTTTTCGATCTTGTGTTTCTTGTTACTATTATTCGTGTGGTATGTGTTATCTCTTGCGTCTTACCTCTCTCGTTCGTAATAGTTTACCCGGTTCGAGACCTCGGATCGTCGGTTTTTCAAAACCAAGTTTTTCCGACCCTTTGTTACGTGCTCATGGACGAGCCTTACGTCTCAAATCCTTTGAAATATGTTGTTCTTCACTTATAAATCATCGATTTTGTCCGAAAACCATCGGACAAAATCGATTGAATCTCAACAGTCGCTGGTTCTGGTTCTGGCGAAGTTAAGGTTTTGGCGAAGTTATCATCAACTTCGCCAGTGGCTGAAGTTCGCCAATGGCGAAGTTGTCCCCAACTTCACCCTCGGCTTAAGTTCGCCAGTGGCGATGTTAACCGTAACTTCGCCAAGAATTTAACTTCGCCTATTTCCAATGCCTTATCAGTTTTCAGACGAACTTAAGGACGAAGCGAAGTTGTCTCCAACTTCGCCTCATCCTTAACATCGCCTGTACTGGTTACCTCACAACTTCGCACTTGGTAAACCGCGAGCTTGTGATTTCGGTTTTAAACGGTTCTAACTTGATTTGTTTTGTGCAGATATGGCTGCTGTTGGAGGAACTGGTGGTAATGACGGTGATGACCAACGACGACAATTCTTTCCATCCCACAACCAATATATCACCTTAGATCCGGATGCACGAGGCTTAGATGATTTCAGGGAGATTATCACATTTCTCCAGCGATCAAGGATATTTCATGCTATAACGACAACATTGCCCATCTCCCTACCAAACATTGAGGACTTCTGGGAGACAGCTTACCTTGATTGCAGGGCTGAGCCTTCGGTGATTAGAGCAACCGTAAATGGCCAAAACATACAATTCTCTTCTGAGGATATACGGTTGGCTCTGCAATTCGGTGCAGAAACCAGAGATGACCCTACGG